>NC_133155.1:36160024-36342524 GCF_048418815.1 Hemitrygon akajei
CCTCCAGTCTCACAGATAAACACATCTGCACCAGGTACACTGAAAGGAAGTATTAAGGAACTGGAGCTGCAGCTCGATGGCCTTTAACTCATAATGGAGAATGGAGAAGTGATAGAAAGGAGCTACAAGGAGGTAGTCACGCTTAGGTTGTAGAACACAGGTAACTGGGTGTCTGTCAGAAGAAGGGGGAGGGGATGTACCAGTGCAGAGTACACTTGTGGTTGTTCCCCTCAATAATAAGTACACAACTTTAGATACTATTGTGGGGGTTGACCTACTGGAGGGTCTCTTGACACTGAGTCTGGTGCTGTGGCTCAAAAGAGCAGAGAGGTGAAGAGAACTGCAGTGTTGATAGTCAGTGGAACAGAGACACCCGGATGGTATGTTGCCTCCCTGGTGCCAGGATCAGGGATGTCGCAGATCAGGTCCATGGCATTCTCAAGGGTGAAGGTGAGCAGCCAGAATTCTTGGTGCATATTGGCACCAAAAACATAAGTAGACAAGGTGAAGAAGTCCTGAATGGAGATTTTAGGGAGCTAGGTAGGAAGTTGAGAAGCAGGACCTCCAGCGTAGTAATTTCTGGATTGCTGCCTGTACACGTGCCATTGAGGGTAAGAATTGGATGGATTGTTAGGTGAATACATGGCTGAGGAACTGGGGCACAAGGCAGGGATTCAGATTTAGGGACCACTGGGATCTCTTCTGGGGAAGGCATGACCTGTACAAAAGGACAGGTTACACCTGAACCTGAGGGGGTCCAATATCCTTGTGGGTAGATTGGCTAGAGTTGTTTGGGTGGGTTTAAACTAATTTAGCAGGGGGAGGAACCCAGAGTGATAGTGCTGAAGATGAGGTAGCTGGTTGACAAACATAGGCACAATGTAGTGAGACTCCTAGCAAAGAGAGGCTGATGACAGGACATAGTTGCAGTCAGCAGGATGAGTTGCAATGTAAAAGACAGACAGATTTGATAAGGGTTAATAGCAGATAGAAGGCATTATTTGAATGTGTATAGTATATAAAACAAGGTAGATAAACTTGTAGCACAGTTACAGATTGGCAGATATGATGTAGGCATCACTGAATCATGGCTGAAAGAAGATTATAGTTGGGAACTTAATGTCCAAGGATAGAAATGGTATCAAAAGGACAAGCAGGAAGGCAGAGAGGGTGGCGTTGCTCTGTTGTTAAAAAATTTGTCAGAAATGAGCCACGCTCCCGAATAATGGCTTCAAGACAAATTCAAGGAAACAAAGTTTATTAACAGTTCTGCAGAGCTGGGTGCCTTCAGAGAAGGGAACCCTGAACCTTACAGGGCAGCAGGTTTTATCCTTCTTCCTTACCCCTCCCCTCCCTGACTCGGGACGTACACAGTGTTTTCCCATTCCATATTTGGAGTTGTTTTTTTATACATTTCTGTAAAACAATAGTCCATATCTCAGGACTTCAATGATTCCACAAACAGTTAATCTTGTCAGGGCTTCTGCATTCATAATTAAATCACATTTGTTTTCTGACTTTAACCCAGACATAATTAAATCACATTTGTCCTCTGACTTTAACCCAGACATAATTAAATCACATTTGTCCTCTGACTTTAACCCAGACCTCTTTCAGAAACGCACATCTTAATTTTGAATCTTACAAAATTTATATCAAATCATTAAAAAGGTGACATAGTATCATTGTGAATAGACCAAAGGAACTGCAAGGGTAAAAATTCCCTAATGGGGGTTATATACAATGCTTCAAACAGTAGTAAGGATGTGGTCCACAACTTAACGAGAGATAGAAAATGCATGCCAAAAGGGCAATGTTACAACAGTCATGGGGGATTTCAATATGCAGGTAGATTGGGAAAATCGGGTTGGTGCTGGATTCCAAGAGGGGGAATTTCTAGTGTGCCTACCAAATGTTTTTTCTGAGCACTTGTGGTTGAGCCTACTAGGGGATCAGCTATTCTGGATTCAGTGTTGTGCAATGAACCAGAATTGATTAGAGAGCTTAAGGTTAAAAAAAAAGCCCTTAGGGGCAAGTGATCATAATATGATTGAATTCACCCTGAAATTTGAGAAGGAGAAGCTAAGGTCAGACGTATCAGTATTACAGTGGAGTGAAGAGAATTAAGAGATGTGAGAGTGGAGTTGCCCAGAATTTATTGGGAAAAGGACACTGGCAGGGATGATGGCAGAGCAGCAATGGCTGGAATTTCTGGAAGGAATTTGGAAGGCACAGGATATACAGTGTCTATAAAAAGTATTTTTATGATTTTGTAAGTATTTGGAAGTTTTCATCTTTTATTATTTTACAACATTGAATCATAGTGGATTTAATTTGACTTTTTTGACACCGATCTGCAGAAAAAAATCTTTTGTGTCGAAGTGAAAACAGATATCTACAAAGTGATCTAACTTACAAATATAAATATAAAATAATTGATTGCATAAATATTCACCCCCTTTGTCAGTATTTAGTAGATGCACCTTTGGCAGCAATAACAGCCTCGAGTCTCTATCAGCTTTGAACATCTGGACACTGCAATTTTTTCCCATTCTTTACAAAACTGCTCAAGCCCTATCAGATTGCATGGGGTTTGTGAGTGAACAGCACTTTTCCAGTCCAACCACAAATTCTCAATTGGATTGGGGTCTGGACTCTGACTTGGCCACTCCAGGGCATTAACTTTGTTGTTCTTAAACCATTCTGTGTAACTTTGGCTTTACGCTGGGGCTTTCTGGAAAACAAATCTTCTCCTGAGTTGCATTTCTCTTACAGACTGCATCAGGTTTTCCTCCAGGATTTTCCTGTATTTTGCTGCATTAATTTTACTCTCTACCTTCACAAGCCTTCCAGGTCCTGCTGCAGTGAAGCATCCCCACAGCATGATGCAGCCACCACCGTGCTTCATGGTAGGGATGCTGTGTTTTTGATGATGTGCAGTGTTCGGTTTATGCCAAACATAGTGTTTAGTCTGGTGGCCAGAAAGCTCAATTTTGGTTTCTTCAGACCATAGAATCTTCTTCCAGCTGACTTCAGAGTCCCACATGCTTTCTGGCAAGCTCTAGCCAAGATTTCATGTGAATTTTTTTTCAACAGTGGCTTTCTCCTTTCCACTTTCCCATAAAGGTGCGACTGGTGAAGCACCCAGGCAACAGTTGTATGTGGGGTCACTCCCACCTCAGCTACTGAAGCTTGTAACTCCTCCAGAGTTGTCATAGGTCACTTCCACCCTTCTTGCATGGTCATTCCATTTTTGAGGACAGCCTGTTCTAGGCAGATTTACAGCTGTACCATATTCTTTCTGATGATTAACTTAATTGTTTTCCAAGGGATATTTAGTGACTTGGAAATGTTCTTGTATTCATCTCCTGACTTGTGCTTTTCAATAATCTTTTCATAGAGTGGCTTGGAGTGTTCTTTTGTCTTCATAGTGTAGTTTTTGCCAGGATGTTGTCTCACCAGTTGCTGGACCTTCCAAATATAGGTGTTTCTTACTGCAGTCAATTGAAACATCCTGACTGCACACAGTGCTCTCCATTTAATTAATTATGTGACTTCTAAAACCAATTGTTGCATCAGTGATGATCATATTAAAAGGGAGTGATACTCACACAATCAATTATTTTGTGTTTTATATTGGTAATTAATTTAGATCAATTTGTAGAGATCTGTTTTCACTCTGACATAAAAGAGTCTTTTTCTGTTGATCATGTCAAAAAAGCCAAATTAAATCCACTGTGATTCAATGTTCTAAAACAATAAAACATGAAAACATCCAAGGGGGTACTTTTTTATAGACACTGTATACATCCCAATGAGGAAGGAGTATTCTAAAGGAAAGATGACACAACCGTGATTAACAGGGGAAGTCAAAGCCAACATAAAAGCCAAAGAGAGGACAGATAATAAAGCAAAACTTAGTGGGAAGTTAGAGAATTGTGAAGCCTTTAAATACCAACAGAAGATTACTAAGAAAGTAATTAAGAAGGTAAAGATGGAATACAAAAATAAGCTAGCCAGTCATATTAAAGAGCATACCAAAAGTTTCTTCAGATACATAAAGTGTAAAAGAGATGTGAGTGGATATTGGATCGCTGGAAAATGATGATGGAGAGGTAGTAATGGGGGATAAGGAAATAGCGGATGGACCAGCAAGTATTTTGTAGAAATCTTCACTCTGGAAGGTGGAAGGAAAGACCAGTATTGTGGAAGTTCCAGGAGTCAGGTCATGAAGTGTGTGTGAAGTTACCATTACTTGGGAGAAGGTTCTTGGGAAACTGAAAGGTCAGAAGGTAGATAAGTCACCTGGACCAGATGGTCTACACCCAGGGTTCTGAAAGAAGTGGCTGAAGAGATTGTGGAGACATTGGTAATGATCTTTTGAGAATCACTAGATTCCAGAATGGTTCCAAAAGACTGTAAATTGCCAGTGTCACTCCACTCTTTGAGAAGGGAGAGAGGCAGAAGAAAGGAAATTATAGGCCAATTAGTGTGACTTTAATGGTTGGGAAGATGCTGGAGTCAGTTGTTAAGGATGTGATTTTGAGGCACTTGGAGGCACACAATTAAATAGGCTGTAGTCAGCGTGGTTTCCTCAAGGGAAAAACTTGCTTGACAAATCTGTTGGAACTTTTTGAAGAAATAACAAGCAGCATAGACAAAGGAAAATGGGTTGATGTTGGATTTTCAGAAGGCCTTTGACAAGGTGCCACTCATGAGACTGCTTAGCAATCTACAAGCCCATGGTATTACAGGAAAGTAGTATGGATGAAGCAGTGGTTGATTGGCAGGAGGCAAAGTGTGGGGGAAAAAAGAGCACTTTCTGGTTGGCTGCCAAATCATTGACATGTAAAAAAATAGGGACCGATTCTTTTTACATAATATGTCAATGATTTGGATGATGGAATTGGCTTTGTTGCAATGTTTGCAGAGAATATGAAGATAGGTGGAGGGGCAAATAGTTTTGTGGAAGTAGCAAGGTGACAGAAGGACAGACAAATTAGAAGAATGTGCAAAGAAATGGCCAATGGAATACAGTGTTGTGAAGTCATGCACTTTAGTAGAAGAAATGAAAGGGTTAACTATTTTGTAAATGGAGAGAAAAAAAAACTGAAGTCCAATGGGATCTGGGAGTCCTTGTGTAGGATTCTCTAAAGGTTAATTTACAGGTTGAGTCTGTGGTGAGGAAGGCAAATGCAATGTTAGCATTCACTTCAAGAGGACTAAAATATAAAAGCAAGGATGTAATGTTGAGACTTTATAAAGCACTGGCGAGGCCTCACTTGGAGTATTGTGAGCAGTTTTGGGCCCCTCATCTTGAAAGGATGTGCTGAAACTGGAACGGATTCAAAGGAGGTTCGTGAAAAGGATTGAATGTCTAGCCAGATGAAGAGCGTTTTTGATGGCTCTGGGCCTATACTCACTAGAATTCAGAAAAATGAGGGAATACCTCATTGAAACCTATCAAATGGTGAAAGACTTTGAAAGAGTGGTTGTGGAGATGATTTTTCCTGTGGTGGGAGAGTCTAGACCAGAGAACACAGAGAACAGATGGGCTTCCTTTTAGAACAGAGATGAGGAGGATTTTCTTTAGCCAGAAAGTGTTGAATCTGGAATTCATTGCCACAGGCAGCTTTGGAGGCCGAGTCTTTATGTATATTTAAGGCAGAGGTTGATAGCTTCTTGATTGGTCAGGGCATAAAGGGATATGGGTAGAAGGCAGGAGATTGGGGCTTGGAGGAAAATTGGATGAGCCATGATGAAATGGCAGAGCAGACTTGATGGGCCAAATGGCCTAATTCTGCTCCCATGTCTTGTGGTCTTGCGGAATAATGTAGATGAAATTGTAGCACAGTTACAGATGGTCATGTATGATTTTGTGGGCATCACTAAATCGTGGCTGAAAAAAGAATATGGCAGTGAGCTTAACACCCAGAGATACAAATTGTATCGAAAGGACAGACAGGTTCATAGAGGAAGTGGTGTGGCTGTGTTGGTAAAAACAAAATGAAATCAAATCATTAAAAAGAGGTGATATAGGGTCAGAAGGTGTTGAATAGTTGTGGGCATGGCTAAGAAACTTCAAGGGTATAAAGTCCATGATGGGAGTTGTCTACACACCCACAAACAGTAGAAACGATGTGCTCTACAAATTACAACGGGAAAATCCTGGGAACTATACACTGGTGAGTCTCACATTAGTTGCAGAGAAATTGCTGGAGAAAATCTTTAGGGATTGGATACATGAGCATTTGGAAACCCATGGCCTAATTAGAGAGAACCTGCATGGCTTGGTGCGTGGTACGTCATGACTTATCACCTTGTCAAAAAACTCAAGTTGTTGAGAGTGATTGATGAGGGTAGGGCAGTGCATGTCCTTGCATGGACTTTAGTA
This sequence comes from Hemitrygon akajei, assembly GCF_048418815.1. Taxonomy (NCBI): domain Eukaryota; kingdom Metazoa; phylum Chordata; class Chondrichthyes; order Myliobatiformes; family Dasyatidae; genus Hemitrygon; species Hemitrygon akajei. Next base: position 36,166,419 of record NC_133155.1, read on the forward strand.
AGGCATTCGACAAAGTCCATCATGGGAGGCGAACTCAGAAGATTAAGAAGACCATAAGACGTAGGAGCAGTATTAGGCCATTTGGCCCATCGAGTCTGCTCTGCCATTCAATCAGTCTGATCCTTTTTTCCCCTCCTCAGCCCTATTCCCCAGCCTTCTCACCGTAACTTTTGATGCCATGTCCAATCAAGAACCTATCAATCCCTGGCCTTCGCAGCTGCCTGTGGTAACAATTTCCACAAATTCACCGCTGTCTGGCTAAATAAATTCTGCCGCATCTCTGTTTTAAATGGATGTCCCTCTATCTTTCTTCTGGCATACTGCTAGCATCTTCCACAGTAAAGGCTGATGTAAGATACTCATTTAGTTCATCTGCCTTCTCCTTGTCCCTTGTTATTATTTCACCGACCTCATTTTCCAGCAGTCCTATATCCAATTCATCTCTTTTATTGTTTATATAGTTGAAAAAGCTTTTACTATCCACTTTGATATTGTTTGCTAGTTTGCTTTCATATTTTATCTTTTCCGTTCTAATGATGCTTTTAGTTACTCTCTGTAGATTTTAAAAACTTCCCAATCCTCTGTCTTCTCACTAATTTTTGTTTTGTTGCATGTCCTCGCTTTTGCTTTTACAATAGCCTTGACGTCCCTTGTCAGCCATGGTTGTATATTTTGCCATTTGAGTATTTCTTCATTTTTGGAATACGTGTCCTGCACCTTCCTTATTTTTCCCAGAAACTCATGCCATTGCTGTGCTGTCATCCCTGCTCACATCTCCTTCCCATTTACTTTCGCCAGCTCCTCTCTCATACTGCTGTAATTTCCCTTACTCCACTGAAATACTGCTGTGTCATACTTTACTTTCTCCCTATCGAATTTATCACTCTCTCACCTAGAGGGGGTCAGTTGTGCTGTGAGGATTACATTCCTTGACTTCTCTAGTGCCTTTAACACCATCCAGCCCAAGATCTTAAGGCACAAACTAATGGAGATGGGAGTAGACTCTCACATGGTGGATTGGATAGTGGACTACTTGACAGATAGACCTCAGTATGTGCGGTTGGGAGACTGTAGGTCTGACACGGTGGTCAGCAGCACAGGGGCGCCGCAGGGAACCGTACTCTCTCCGGTCCTGTTCACCCTGTACACATCAGACTTCCAATATAACTCAGAGTCCTGCCATGTGCAGAAGTTCGCTGATGACACGGCCATAGTGGGGTGTGTCAGGAATGGACAGGAGGAGGAGTATAGGAAACTGATACAGGACTTTGTGATATGGTGCAACTCAAACTACCTGCGTCTCAATATCACCAAGACCAAGGAGATGGTGGTGGACTTTAGGAGATCTAGGCCCCATATGGAGCCAGTGATCATTAATGGAGAACGTGTGGAGTAGGTTAAGACCTACAAGTATCTGGGAGTACAGTTAGACGAGAAGCTTGACTGGACTGCCAACACAGATGCCTTGTGCAGGAAGGCACAGAGTCGAATGTACTTCCTAAGAAGGTTGGCGTCATTCAATGTCTGCAGTGAGATGCTGAAGATGTTCTATAGGTCAGTTGTGGAGAGCGCCCTCTTCTTTGTGGTGGCGTGTTGGGGAGGAAGCATTAAGAAGAGGGACGCCTCACGTCTTAATAAGCTGGTAAGGAAGGCGGGCTCTGTCGTGGGCAAAGTACTGGAGAGTTTAACATCGGTAGCTGAGCGAAGGGCGCTGAGTAGGCTACGGTCAATTATGGATAACTCTGAACATCCTCTACATAGCACCATCCAGAGACAGAGAAGCAGTTTCAGTGACAGGTTACTATTGATGCAATGCTCCTCAGACAGGATGAAGAGGTCAATACTCCCCAATGCCATTAGGCTTTACAATTCTACCTCCAGGACTTAAGAACTTTTTAAAAGCTATTATGTTTTTTGAGACGGTGATTTAGATGCATATCATATTTTTTTTTTACTGAGTTAAGTATTGTATGTAATTAGTTTTGCTACAGCAAGTGTATGGGACATTGGAAAAAAAAAGTTGAATTTCCCCATGGGGATGAATAAAGTATCTATCTATCTATCTATCTATCTATCTATCATATTGTGATCACTGGCTCCTAAGGGGTCTTTTATCGTACTCACTCTCTTGAGATCCATTTTCAATCAGATTTTCCCAATCGACCTGCAGGTTAAAATCTCCCATGAGTATCGTAACATTGGCCTTTTGACTTGCCTCTTCTATTTCCTGTTGTAATCTGTAGTCTACAACCCAGCTACTGTTGGGAGGCCTGTATATAACTGCCATCAATGTCCATTTACCCTTGGAGTTCCCTAACTCAACCCACGAGGATTCAATATCTTCTGATCCTATGTCACATCTTTCTCCTGATTTGATGCCATTCTTTACCAGCAGAGCTACGCCAACTCCTCTGCCTACCTTCCTATCCCTCCGATACAATGTGTAACCTTGGATATTCAGCTCCCAACTACAACCATCCTTCAGCCATGGTTCAGTGATGGCCACAACAGCATACCTAACAATCTGTAATAGTGCAACAAGTTCATCCACCTTGCATTGAGATGTGACACTCTGAGTGCTGTATTTGCTACCCTTTCTGATTTTGCATCCTTAATGTGCTGATACTCACCTGCAATTTTGTCCCATCATCTGCCTGCCCTTCCTGACAGTCTGACTGTACACTATCTTTGCTTTTTTTTTAACCATCTGTCCTATCCTGAGTCCCTTCACTCCAGTTCCCACCACCCTCCCCTACAGCTCTAACAAACCTGCCCGCACGAATATTGGTCCCACTCAGGTTCAGGTGCAACCTGTCACTTTTGAACAGGTTATACCTCCCCCAGAAGAGATTCCAGTGATCCAAGAACCTGAAGCCCTGCCCCCTGCACCAGATCCTCAGCCATGCATTTATCTGCCAAACCATCCTGTTTCTACCCTCACTAGCATGTGGCACAGATAGCAATCCAGTAATTGCTATCCTGGAGGTCCTGCTTCTTGGCCTTCTACCTAGCTCTCTAAATTCTCTCTTCAGGACCTCATTGCTTTTCCTTCCTATGTCATTGGTGTCTATATTTACCAAGATATCTGGCTCCCTCTCTAAAATGCTGTGGATGCGATCCAAAATGTCTCTGACCCTGGCACCCGGAGGGGCAACATAGCATCAAAAGTCCCATTCATGTCTACAGAATCTCCTGTCTGTTCTCCTCACTACTGAGTCTCCTATCACTACCACTCCTTTCTCTCTCTTTCCCTTCTACACATGGACCCATTCTCAGTGCCAGTAACCCAGCCTCCTTGGCAGTCCTGCAGGAGGTCAACCCCCACAACAGAATTCAAAACTGTATACTTAATCTTGAGGGGAATGGCCACAGGGGTGTTCTGTGCTAACTGTCTATTCACATTTCCATTTCTCCTGACAGTCACCCAGCTACTCGCCTCCTGCAACTTTGGGGTAACTACTTCCCTGTAACTCTGATCGATGATCTCCTCGCTCTCCCGTGGTTCGAAGGTCATCTACTACTGTCTTCAAGGAGCTGCAGCCGGATGCACTTCACGCAGATGTAGTTCCCTGGGAGACTCTGGGTCTCCAAGGACTCCGACATCCGGCATGAAGAACACACAATGGCTATTTACTACACTAAGCTCAGTAAGAGAAAGAAAGGAACCTCAGCAGAAAGTTACCCAGAGTCAATGCTTCTTCTGAGCCGAAACCTGACAATCCTTCTCCCAACAATGGCCACCCTGCTTGTCCCTTCTGTACTTTTATTTAATTCACTGTGCTCTGCTCCTGACTGGGCCTGCGGAATGTCCGAATGCCTGCAAGGCTCTACTTTTAAACAAAAGTCGCTGTCCTGCATGAAACCTCGTCGCTGTGCTTTGCTCCCTCTGCTGATTGGGCCTCCGGAATGGGATGGGTGGGGTCCGTGGAAAATTAGCAGTTTGGCTTGAGAACTGGCTCGTGCACAGAAAACAGAGGGTAGTGGTTTAAGGGACTGCTGCGAACTGGAGGTCTGTAATTAGTGGAGTTCCGTGGGGATTTGTGCTGGGACCTCTGCTCTCTGTAATGTATGAGATGATCCAGATGGAAATGTAGATGGGTGGGGGAGTTGGTAAGTTTGTGGATGTCTGTTGTCTGAGTGGACAGAGTCAGAGTGGTGATCTCGAAGGTTCTTCGAGATTCAGTGAAGAGGAGCTTCAGTCAGAGAAAGCAAAAAAAGAAAATTTCTTTCCCTTTATATCTGCTCAGTTAGGGCAGTAGAAATGGGAGGCAGCATAGTTGACTGCTCCTCTTGTGGGATGTGGGGAAAGTGGAGAGACCTACAAATGTGAGAAATGCATCCAGCTCTGGCTTCCAACAATCCACATTAAGGAGTTGGAGCTCAAACTGGATGAACTCTGGATCATTTGGGAGGCTGAAGGGGTGATAGCTAGGACATATAGAGAGGCAGTTACACTCAAGGTGCAGGACACAGGAAACTGGATGACAGGAAGGGGAAAGGGGTGAAGGAGCCAGTGCAGAGTATCCCTGTGGCCACCCCACTCAACAACAGGTATATCACTTTGAATACTGTTGGGGGGATGACCTAACAGAGGAAAGTCAGTGGTTGGGTCTCTGTGACTGAGAAGGGAAGTGGGGAGAAGAGGCACCCTGTGGTGATAGGGATTTGCTAGTTAGGGGAAGAGATGGGAGGTTCTTTGAGTGAGAATGAGATTTCCGAATGCTATGCTGCCTCCCAGTTGGCAGAGTCTTCTTCAATTATGTGAAGAACAAAAGGATGACAGGAGTGAAGGTAGGACCGATTAGAGTTAAAGGTGGGAAGATGTGCGTGGAGGTTGTGGAAGTGAGCAAGGTCCTCAATGAATACTTCTCTTCGGTATTCACCAATAAGAGGGAACTTGATGACAGTGAGGACAACATGAGTGAAGTTGATGTTCTGGAGCATGTTAATATTAAGGGAGAGGAGGTTCTGGAGTTGTTAAAATAGATTAGGATGGATAAGTCCCCAGGGCCTGACGGAATATTCCCCAGGCTGCTCCACGAGGTGAGGGAAGAGATTGCTGAGCCTCTGGCTAGGATCTTTATGTCCTTGTTGTCCACAGGAATGGTACCAGAGGATTGGAGGGAGCTGAATGTTGTCCCCTTGTTCAAAAAAGGAAGTAGGGATAGTTTGGGTAATTATAGACCAGTGAGCCTTATGTCTGTGGTGGGAAAGCTGTTGGAAAAGATTCTTAAAGATAGGATCTATGGGCATTTAGAGAATCGTGGTCTGATCAGGGACAGTCAGCATGGCTTTGTGAAGGGCAGATCGTGTCTAACAAGCCTGATAGAATTCTTTGAGGAGGTGACCAGGCATATAGATGAGGGTAGTGCAGTGGATGTGATCTACATGGATTTTAGTAAGATTTGACAAGATTCCACACGGTAGGTTTATTCAGAAAGTCAGAAGGCATGGGATCCAGGGAAGTTTAGCCAGGTGGGTTCAGAATTAGCTTGCCTGCAGAAGGCAGAGGGTCGTGGTGGAGGGAGTACATTTGGATTGGAGGGTTGTGACTAGTGGTGTCCCACAAGGATCGGTTCTGGGACCTCTACTTTTTGTGATTTTTTATTAACTACCTGGATGTGGGGGTAGAAGTGTGGGTTGGCAAGTTTGCAGACGACACAAAGGTTGGTGGTGTTGTCGATAGTGTAGAGGATTGTTGAAGATTGCAGAGAGACATTGATAGGATGCAGAAGTGGGCTGAGAAGTGGCAGATGGAGTTCAACCCGGAGAAGTGTGAGGTGGTACACTTTGGAAGGACAAACTCCAAGGCAGAGTACAAAGTAAATGGCAGGATACTTGGTAGTGTGGAGGGATCTGGGGGTACATGCCCACAGATCCATGAAAGTTGCCTCACAGGTAGATTGGGTAGTTAAGAAAGCTTATGGTCTGTTTACTTTCATCAGTCGAGGGATAGAGTTTAAGAGTTGCAGGGTAATGATGCAGCTCTACAAAACTCTGGTTCAGCCACACTTGGAGTACTGTGTCCAGTTCTGGTCGCCTCACTATAGGAAGGATGTGGAAGCATTGGAAAGGGTACAGAGGAGATTTACCAGGATGCTGCCTGGTTTAGAGAGTATGGGTTATGATCAGAGATTAAGGGAGCTAGGGCTTTACCCTTTGGAGAGAGGAGACATGATATAGGTGTACAAGATATTAAGAGGAATAGATAGAGTGGATAGCCAGCACCTCTTCCCCAGGGCACCACTGCTCAGTACAAGAGGACATGGCTTTAAGGTAAGGGGTGGGAAGTTCAAAGGGGATATTAGAGAAAGGTTTTTCACTCAGAGAGTGGTTGGTGCGTGGAATGCACTGCTTGAGTCTGCGGTGGAGGCAAATACACTAGTGAAGTTTAAGAGACTACGAGACAGGTATATGGAGGAATTTAAGGTGGGGAGTTATGAGGGAGGCAGGGCTTAAGAGTCAGCACAGCATTGTGGGCCGAAGGGCCTGTACTGTGCTGTACTATTCCATGTTCTATGTTATTCTATGTCTGGGACATTATTGATCGAGTCCTCAATATTCTTATGTGGGAGGGTGAAGAACAAGAGGTTGTGGTTTATGTAGGTACCGATGACATGGGTAGGACGAGTGACGAGGTTCTTCATAGGGAGTTCAGGGAGCTGGGTGCTAAGTTAAAGGGGAGGACTCCCAGAATTTGATGTCAGGATTGCTCCCCGTGCCATGTGCTAGTGAGGCCGGAACTCGTAAGATTGTGCAGTTTAACACATGGCTAAGGAGTTGGTGTAGGAGAGAGGGCATAAGATGTTTGGATCATTGGGCTCTCTTCCAGGAAACGTGGGACCTGTACAGAAGGGAACTGTTTGCACCTGAAATGGAGGGGAACTAATAACCCCGTGGGAAATTTTGTTAATGCTGCATGGGGGGTTTAAACTAGGCTGGCAGTGGGATGGGAACTAGAGTGCCAGAATAGATGGTGGAGAGGTTGTGGAGGCAAATGTTGGTAAGACCTCAAAGTCAGGAATCAAAAGGTTGTGTGTGGAAGAAAAATATTCCACACATTGGAATATTTTCCACACAAGAAAAACATTGTGACGAATGTTAAGGGGTTAATGACCTTCTAGTATGTGAATTCAAAGTCTCTAATCACTTACCTGCGACTAATGTACACTGTGACTGGAATGTGCTTTGTAGATGGGATGTGAAAATAACTATGTCTGTGCTTCCTTGTTCTAAGAATCATCACATGCCTGCGCTTGGGAAGGTCTGAGTACTAACACTTAAGAAAATGTATAACCGCTCAAGGACATATAGTGCAACTTTGCTATTCTAACGAGTTGTAGTTGAAGTTCCCTCCTTTTTCAGATTGAAGTGCTTCTTGTCACGTACACCTGGGGTATAAATAAGAGTGTAATCCATTGTTGAGCAGAGTCTCAGAACTCCGCTTTCGGAGTCTGGGCTCTCCATGATATCATGTAATAAAACCCCTTCGTCTGAAACAATTCTCTGAGTCGGCCTGATCTATTCTGTCTGCTGCTCCTGAGATTTTTTTCCCACAACATTGAGCATGGTGTGACTAGTGTCCTGAGCTGTGTATATTTCAATGCCAGAAGTATCGTGAGGATCTGTAAAAAGATTGCAGACTGTTGCAAGAAACATAGGCGTGCTATAGTATGTGATTTTAACTTTCCACATACTGACTGGGAATCCAATTCTGTAAAAGGACTAAATGGGATAGAATGTGTCAGATGTGTTCAGGGAAATTTCCTTCATCAGTTTGTAGGAGTTCCAACAAGGGTGTGTATGATACTGGATCAACTATTAGGGAATGAGGCAGGACAGCTGACAGAAGTTTGTGTAGGGAAACATTTTGCATTCAGTGACCACAATGCCAATAGTTTCAAAGTAAATATGCAAACAGATAGGTCTGGCCCACAACTTGAGATTCTAAATTGGAGAAAAGCTGATTTTGATGGTACAAAGCCTGTATGTGCCTGTCAGAATAAAAGGTAAAGATAACAAGTGAAGGGAACCTTGGTTTTCAAGAGAGATTGAGGCCCTGGTTAAGAAAACAAGGGGTGCATTGCAGGTATAGGCAGATAGGATCAAATGAGGTGCTTATGAAGTACAAGAAATACAAGGGAACACTTCAGAAAGAAAACAGGAAGGCTGAAAGAAGGTATGACGTTGCTCTAGCAGACAAGGTGAAGGGGGAATCTGAAGGGATTCTGCAGATATGTGAAAGGTAAAAATATTGCTGAGGACAACATTGGTCCTCTGGAGGGCCAGACTGGTCATCGTTATGTGAAGTCAAAACAGAGGGGGGATCTGAAACAAATTCGTTGCATCTGTATTTCCTTGGGAGACCGATAACAGAGTCTATAGAAATGAGGCAAAGCAGCATCAACTTATGGGCCCTGTACAGATTACAAAGGAAGAGGTGTTTGCTACCCTGAGACAAGTCAGGGTGGATTAATCCCCATGGACTGACAGAGTGTACCCTTGGACTATGGGAGGCAAGTGCAGAAATTCCTGTGGCCCTAGAAGAGAGATTAAAATATCCTTCACGACAGGAGAGGTACCGGTGGATTGGAGGATAGCTAATGTTATTCTGCTGCTTAAAAAAGGCTCTGAACATAAACCAGGGAATTGTAGGCTGCTGAGTTTGGCATCAGTTGTGGGAAAGCTATTGGAAGGTATTCTAAGGGACCGGATATAGAAGTATTTGGATAGACAAGGAATGATCAAGGATATTAAGCATATCCAACCAATCTTAGCGAGTTTTTTGAGGAAATTACCAGGAAAGTGGATGAAGGCAAAGCAGTAGATGGTGTCTCCGTGGACTTTAGTAAGGCATTTGAAAAGGTCCTGCATGGGAGGCTGGTCAAGAAGGTTCAGTCGCTCAGCATTCAGGATGAGGTAGTAAATTGAATTAGACATTGTCTTTGTTGGAGAAACCAGAGAGCTGTAGTAGAGGGCTGCCTCTCTGACTAGAGGCCTGTAACTAATGATGTGCTGCAGGGATCGGTGCTGCATCCTTTGTTGTTTGTCATCTATACCAATGATCTGGATGATAATAGGACCGTAGGACAGGCGCAGAATTAGGCCATTCAGCCCATCGAGTCTGCTCCGCCATTCTGTTGTATCTGATCCCGGACCCACTCAGCCCCATTCACACTTGCCTTCTCGCCATATCCTTTGATGTCCTGAGGTTGTGCCCTCTGGTTCTGGACACCCCCACCACAGGAAACATCCTCTCTACATCCACCTTATCTAGTCCATTCCACATTCAGTAGGTTTCAATGAGACACCCCTGCATTCTTCTAAAGTCCAGTGACTACAGACACCAGGTTGCCCAACGCTCCTTATATGTTAACCCTTTCATTCCTGGAATTATCTTCATGAACCTCCTCTAGACTCTCTCCAACGACAGCACACCCTTTCTGAGATATGGGGCCTAAAACTGTTGACAATAATTCAAGTGCAGCCTGACTAGTGTCCTATAAAGCCTCAGCATTATCTCCTTGTTTTTATATTCTATTCCCCTTGAAATGAATATCAGCATTGTATTTGCCTTCTTTACCACAGACTCGAGCTGTAACTTAACCTTCTGGGAGTCCTGCACGAGGACTCCCAAGTCCCTCTGCACCTCTGATGTTTGAATTTTCTCCACATTTAGATAATAATCTGCAGATCTGTTCCTTTTACTAAAATGCATTATTATGCATTTCCCAACACTGTATTCCATCTGCCACTTTTTTGCCCATTCTTCTGAAACCCCCGGTTTCTTTTTCCGGTCCCGCTAAACTCAAGAGATTGAGACAGCTGTGCCACCCCAAACCCTGGTTTGTGTGGATGCTGTGTAATTTGCTGCACTGTTACAAATTAGTGCCACGAAATAACAGACAGTACACACATACAATTAAAGGAATCGTATTTATGAATCTTAACTAAAGGGTTCGTAAAGAAGAACAAAAAGAAAAGGGCCCGTTTTAATTAAACAAAGTTGGAGCTCATCTCGAACTTCTCCGTCACTCACTCGCTGGCCCCCCAACTTCCAAATGTCGTTTGCAATCCATCTCGAACAAAAGGGTTTCCCACCGGATCGTATCATACAACCAGTCCTCCCCAGCCTCTTCTTTCTTCATCTCCCACCGACAAAAGCCCCAAGACCAACCTTATTGTCCCTCACCAAGAAAACCTCCCCCTTATTGGATGGCACAGATTCCACATCATCCCTCATCTTCAACAATAACCCAAACAGGCTGAAGGCAGAACAGACTGCTCTGACAAAACTGCTAAATGAAATTCCTACAGCATAACAGTAAAGATGTGAACCAGGGCATTACACTTCCAATTTGTCTAAGTCCTTCTGCAATCGCATTGCTTCCCCAGCACTACCTACCCCTCCACTTATCTTCATATCATCTGCAAACTTTGCCACAAAGCCATCAATTTCATTATCCAAATTATTGACAAACAATATGAAAAACAGTGGTCCCCAGTAGTCATTGGCAGCCAACCAGAAAAGGTCCCCTTTATTCCCACTTGCTGCCTCCTGTCTGTCAGACATTCCTCTGTCCATGTCAGTATCTTTCTTGTAATGCCACAAGGTTTTATCTTGTTAAGCACCCTCATGTGTGGCACCTTATCAAATGCCTTCTGAAAACCCAAGAATATGACATCCACTGCCTCTCCTTTGTCCACCCTGCTTATTACTTCCTCAAAGAACTCTAACAGATTTGTCAGGGAAGATTTCCCTTCACAGAAACCATGCTGACTTTGACTTATTATATCATTAGTCTCCAAGTACCCCAAAACCTCATCCTTAATAATAGACTCCAACACTCTCCCAACCACTGAGGTTAGGCTAACTGGCCTATAATTTCCTTTCTTTTGCCTTCCTCCCTTCTTAAAGAGTGGAGAGACATTTGCAATTTTCCAGTCCTCTGGAATCATGCCAGAATCAAGTGATTCTTGAAAGACCATGACCAATGCATCCGATATCTCTTCAGCAACCTCTCTCAGGATTCTGGGATGTAGTCCATCTTGTCCAGGTGACTTAGCCACCTTCAGACCTTTGAGTTTGTCTAGCATATTTTCCTTTGTAATAGTAATGGCACTCACTGCTGCTTCCTGACACTTTCAGACCTCTGGCACACTGCTAGTGTCTTCCACAGTGAAGAATGTAACAAAATACTTATTAATTTCATCTGCCATTTCTTTACCCCTCATTACTACCTCACCAGCTTCATTTTCTAGTGGTCCAGTGTCAACTCTCACCTCCTTTTACTCTTTATTAACTGAGAAAACTTTTAGTGTCCTGCTTTATACTATTAAATTGTTTGTCCTCATATTTCATCTTTTCTCTTATGGCATTTCTAGTTACCTTTTGTTGGATTTTAAAACCTTCCCAATCATCCAACTTCCCGCTTACTTTTGCTATGCTATATGCCCTTTCCTTGGCTTTTATGTGTTCCTTAAATTCCCTTATCAGCCTCAGTTGCCTACCCCTGCCATTTGAGAACAACTTCTTCTCTAGGACATATCTATTCTGTGCATTGTGAACTATTCCCAGAAACTTCAGCCACCTCTGCTTTGCTGTCATCCCCACCAGTATCCTCCTCCAATCCTCTGGGCAAGCTCCTCTCTCATGCTCTGTAATTCCCTTTATTCCATTGCAATACTGATAGATCGGACGTGTTTTTCCCTCTCAACTTGCAGTTGGAATTCAATCATATTATGATCACTGTTTCCTAAAGGTTCCTTTACCTTAAACTCCCTAATAAAATCTGGATTATTACACAACACTCAATCTAAGATACCCTTTCCCCTAGTAGGCTCAAGCACAAGCTGCCCTAAAAAGCCATCTCATAGGCATTCAACAAATTCCCTCTCTTGCCATCCAAAACCAACCCGATTTTCCAAATCACCTTGCATATTGAAGCCCCCCCCCCCATTACAATTGTGACATTACCCTTATTACATGCCCTTTCCAGCTCCCTTTGCAATCTCAACTCCACATCTTGGCTACTATTTGGAGGCCTGTATATGATTCCCATAATGTTTTTTATTACCCTTGCAGTTTCTTAACTCCACCCATGATGATACAACATTCTTTGACCCTATGTCCCCTCTTTCTAAAGATGTAGTTCCATCTCTTACCAACAGAGCCACACCACTGCCTATTCTTTACTGCCTGTCCATTCGATACAAAGTATATCCTTTGACATTAAGCTCCCAACTAAGCCCTTTTAGCCACAACTCTGTGATTTCCACAATGTCATACCGACCAATTTCCAAATGCGCCACCAGTTCATCCACCTTATTCTGAATACTACTTGCATTTAAATACAGCACCTTCAGTTCTGCATTCTTTGTCCTTTTGAATATTGCCTCTATGGTACAATATAACTCTTTGCTCTGTCTGTATTTGTATCCAATCATTGGCTTACCCTTCCTTGTATTCATGTTACACCCATCATCTACTTGTAAACCTGTTGGCTCATCCTCAGCTCTATCATACTGGTTCCCATCCCCCTGCCATATTAGTTTAATTCACTCCCAACAGCTGTAGTAAACCTACCTGTATGAATGTTGGTCCCCCTCAGATTCAACTGCAAACCATCCCTTTTGTACAGGTCCCAGGAGAGTTTCCAATGATCCAAATATCTGAATCCCTGCCCCTTGCTCCAGTTCCTCACTCTATTCCTATCCTCACTGTCACGTGACACAGACAGTAACCCCAAGATTACTACCTCAAGGTCCTGCTTCTCAGCTTCCTTCCTAACTCCCTGTGGTCTGTTTTCAGGATCTCCTCCCTTTTCCTACCAATGTAGTTACCAATATGTTCCATGACTTCTGGCTCCTGACCCTCCCTTTCCAGGGTATTGTGGAAGAACATCACGAACCCTGGCACCTGGAAAGCAAACTACCAGCTGTGTTTCCTTCTCACATCCATAGAATCGCCTATCTGTCCCACCAACTGTAGAGTCTCTTATTACTGCTCACCCTTCTGAGCCACAGGGCCAGACTCAGTACCAGAGGCATGGCTGCTGTTGCTTCCTCCAAGTAGACTATCCCCCCACAACAGTAATCAAAATGGAGTGCAGATTGTTGAGGGGTGCTCTCCACTATCTGATGTTCTCCCTTCCCTCTCCTGACTGTCACCTATTTATCAGTCTCCTGTAGCCTTGAGATGACTACCTCCCTGTAGCTCCTGTCTATCACCTCCTCACTGTCCCTAATAAGCCTAAGGTCATCGAGCTGCAGCTCCAGTTCCCTAAAGGGCTACGTCTCGATGCACCTGGTGCAGATGTGGCCATCGGAGAGGCAAGTAGTCTCCACGAAATCCCACATCTGACACCCAGCACAGAACACTGGCCCTGCAGACATATCCCCTATTCCTTCAAGAGTTTAATAAGAAAAAGAAATAAAAAATAAACATACCTACTTACCTTGCCTCTGCCTGATCTCGTTGAAGCCTGTTGAGTCAAAGCCTTACCACTCTGACTCAGACCACTCCGACAGTGACCGCTCCATTAGACGGTACCCTTCTTTAATGGAGACTGGGTTTTTCAAGCTCCACTCCAGACTTGCACGGGAATGCTTCTATTGTCTCTGTGCCACTTTCCAATCAGAGACTCCCCCTGAAAACTAACTATTTTTTAAACTCCGCTCCAAACTTGCGTGGGAACACTTCTGCACCTGCGCCACTTTCCAATAATGTTGTCAATTGGTTCAGCAATTTTACGGATGACAGCAAGATTGAGGGTGTAATGGACATTGAAGAGGGCCATCATGGCTTGCAGAGAGATCTGCATCAGCTAGAAGAATGGGCTGAAAAATGGCAAATGAAATTTAATGCAGACAAATGCGAGGTTTTGCATTTCAGTATGACCAAGCAGGGTAGATTTCACACAGTGAATGGTAGGGCACTGAGGAGTGTGGTAGAATGAAGCTATCTGGAATACAAGACCATAATTCATTGAAAGTGGAGTCACGGGTAGCTAGGGTTGTAAAGAAAACTTTTGGCATATTGGCCTTCATAAATCAATGTATTGAGTAAAGAAAATGGAATGTTATGTTGAAGTTGTATAAGACTCTGGTGAGGCCTAATTTGGAGTATTGTGATCACAAACAAGAGAAAATCTGCAGATGCTGGAAATCTGAACAACACACACAGAATACTGGAGGGACTCAGCAGGCCAGGCAACATCTATGGAAAAGAGTACAGTCGACTTTTCGGTCTGAAACCCTTCTACAGGACTGGAGAGAAAAAGCTGAGGAGTAGATTTAAAAGGTGGGGCGAGGGCAGAGAGAAAAACAAGGTGATAGGTGAAACTTGGAGGGGGATGGATGAAGCAAAGAGCTAGGAAGTTGATTGGTGAAAGAGACAGAAGGCCAGGTAAGAAAGAAAAGGGTGGAGGAGATGGGTGGGCAAGGAGAGTAGGTGAGAGAGGGAAAAGGGGACGGGAAATCATGAAGGAGAGGTGGGGTGGGGGGGGCATTATTAGAAGTTCTAGAAATCGATGTTCATGCCATCAGGTTGGAGTCTACCCAAATGGAATATAAGGTGCTGTTCTTCCAACCTAAGTGTGGCCTCATCATGACAATGGAGGAGGCCATGGATAGATATACCAGAATAGGAATGGGAAGTGGAATTAAAATGGGTGGCCACTGGGAGATCCCTCTTTTTCTGGCAGACGGAGCATAGGTGCTCGGCAAAATGGTCTCCCAATCTACGTCAGGTCTCACCAATATACAGGAGGCCACACCGGGAGCATCAGACACAGCATATGATCCCAACAGACTCACAGGTGAAGTGTCACCTCACCTGGAAGGACTGTTTACAACCCTAAATGATAGTGAGGGAGGAGGGGTAGGGGCAGGTATAGCACTTGTTCTGCTTCCAAGGATAAGTGCCAGGAGGGAGATCAGTGGAGCAAGATGAATGGACAAGGGAGTCATATAGGGAGCGATCCTTGTGGAAAGCAGAAAGTTGTGTGCAGTTTTGGTCACCTATCTACAGGAAATAGGATTGAAAGATTGCAGAGAAAATTTACAGGGATGTTGCCAGGTCTGGAGAACATGAGTCATATGGAAAAATTGAATAGATTTGGACTGTATTCTTTAGAATGTAGGCAATTTGATAGAAGTATACAAAATGATGACAGGTATAAATAGGGTATGTGCAAGCAGGTCTTTCCCACTGAGGTTGGGTGGGAATACAACCAGAGGGCATGGGTTAAGGGTAAAAGGTGAGGAATACGGGAAAACTTCTTCACTCAGAGGGTTGTGAGTGCGGGATGAGCTGCCAGCACAAGTGGTGATTGTGAACTTGATTCCAAATTTGAAGAGAAGTTTGGATGTGATAAGGAGGGCTATGGTCCCGGAGCAGGGCAATGGGAATAGGTAGTTTTAATGTTTTCACCATGGACTAAATGGGCTGAAGGGCCTGTTTATGTTCTGTGCTTCCCTATGGCTCTATGATACCAAGATTGGTAGAGTTGTGGAGAGTGTAGAAGACTGGCAAAGAACACAGCATGATGTAGAACAGTTGCAGATATGGGCTGAGAAATGGCAGATCGAGTTTAACCCAGATAAATCTGAGGTTATGTGCCTCGGTAGGGCAGATACAAGGAGACAGTACTCTTTTCAGGGCAAGATCTTTAACAGTGTTGCTGAGCAGAGAGATCTTGGGATCCAAGTTCATAGCTCCTTGAAAGTGGCTACACAGTTGGATAAGGTGGTTAAGAAGGCTTATAGAATGCTTGCATTTACTAGGCAAGGCATTGAGTCCAAAAGTCAGAAAGTTATGTTGCAACTTTCTCAAACTCTGGTTAGGCCTCATCTGGAGTATTGTGCACAGTTCTGGTTGCCCAGAAGGAAGGATGATGAGGTTTTGGAGAGGATGGACAAGAGTTTTACCAGGATGCTGCCTGGTTTAGAGAGCATGTGCTATATGAGAGGCTGGATAAACTTGCGTTGTTTTCTCTGGAGCATCAGAGGCTGAGGGGAGATCTGACAGAGGTTTATATTATGAGAGGCAGAGATAGAGTGGACAGGGAGTACTTGTTTCCCAGGGTTGTAGTGTCTAATTTCAACACCCATTGAAGGTGAGAGGGGTAAGTTTTTTTACTCAGTGAGTGGTGAATGCCTGGACTGTGCTGCCTAGTATGGTGGCTGAGACAATCCATTAGAGGCTCTTAAGAAACGTTTGGATAGGCACATGAATGTAAGGAAGATGGAGGGATATGGACATGGGTAGGTGAAGGTTTTTGATTTGGGTTTTAGCTATTATGACACAACACTGGGCTGAAAGGCTTGTTCTGTGCTGTACTCTTCTGTGTTCTAGATATTTATTGCCTATTTATTATTATTATTTTGCTTCTTGTACTTGCACAGTTTGGTGTAATTTGCATGTTGGTTGGGGATTGTCCTTCATTCATTGTATTGTGTTTCTTGTATTCTTTATGAATAACTGCAAGAAAATGACTCTCAGGGTTGTACATGGTGACGTATATGCACTTTGATAATAAATTCACTTTGAACTTGAACACCTTCAGGTCCATGAACAGATATTACCCGACAATGTCAAATCCTGAATTGATTCCACAACCAATGGACTCTCTTTCAAGGACTTCGACAATTCACGTCCTCAATATTATTTATTTATTTATTTATTTATCACAGTTTATCGTCTTTTGCTCATTGATTGCTTGTTAGTCTTTGTAGTTTCTCATTTATTCTATTGTATTTGTTTTCCTGTGAATGCCTGCAAGACAATGTATCTTGAGATAGTATATGGAGATATAGACATAGTTTGATAAAAACATTCTTTGAACGCTGAATGAACTGCTGTGTGTGCTCAGTGTTGTAGGAGTTGCTTTAGAAACAATAGAATTGATGGCAGGAATGGGGCTTATCTACTGCAAGGAAGGGTACGGCTTTGCTTAAATTGAACTCCCTCAAAGTTCCTTCAGAACCTTTGATTGCACAATGAGATGTTTGTAGTTTATTATAGCTCAACTTTCTGTGTAACAATATGTGGAATGCCTGCTCCCAACTCAGCTGATGTAATAAGGCTGCAGTGTAAAAGGTGATCTGGGTCTCGCAGCCGATGCTGCGGGAACAGGTCACACTGCATACTGCAATCTCTGCAGGTTCCACTCACACAAAACCCTACTCTCCACATATTCCCACTTCACTCTGCTCTGCACACTTTGCAGTCTATGTGCTGTATTGTTACAGTTCCAGTTCACACAGCCCGAGGTAACTCTGCTGTCTATGTGGTCCCTGTACACTGCACTCCCCACCATTCCTGATCACTCAGTAAGCTACACTTTCTGTTGTCTCAGCTCACCTTTTGCAGTCATAGGTCACTCTGAATTCCAGCTCAACGTGCACTCTGCACTGCTCGAACTGACTCTGCACTGTACGGTTCCAGCTCACTTCACGGACCGTAGACCCAGCTCACTCTACACGTTTCCAGCTCACACTCTACTCTATGCAGTAACCGATCCCTGTACTCCACAGTCCCAGCTCACTCTGCAGATTCTGCACTAGGCTCCCTGCTCACTCTCTGCACTGTTTAGAGTCCCAGTCCTGCCCAATTCCAGCCCACTCGACACACTCCAGTCTTCAGTCCCAGCTCACTTTGACCCTTCACTCTGCAGAGCCCCAGCTCACTCTGACCCTTGACCCCTCCACTGGTCCCCATCTCTCATTGTAACTCAGGGGTTCCCAACCTGGGACTCCTTCCTTAATGGTATTGGTCCATGGCATTAAAAAAAACATTGGGAACCTCTGCTAACTTACAGCAACTTCTCTTGTCTCCCAGTTCTGATGAAGGAACTGTGACCTGAGCATGAACTCTGCTGCCTGACGAGCCGACTAACTCTGGCATTTTGTTTTCACTGACAGTATTCGGAGAACTCAGTTCCAGTCTGGTGGGGAGAATTATTCAATCAGGGGAAGAGCGGGAGCAAGCTGTTCAATGTTTTGTGGTCATGGTCATATGTAACATAAGGGTCTTATGGATACCATTGGGCGAGGCTATACTATCCCAGTGGAGGTTATCTGCTGATTCACAATAGCATTTGAGGCAGGTGGTTGGGAATATTCACACAAACCTGTTCTCAAGTGTTGTTACAATCGTCACAGACCTGGGGTAATGAAACAGTCACGCCGGGCACAATTCCAATCAAAGGCTGAAGTTTGTTCCTTCAGGAGTGAAGGGCTCATCAGATGTTAAGGCCCTACAGTCACGGCCTCTTCCTCTGTTTGCCTAACAGTGTGTTGAAGGTCACAAGTGGAACCATGGGGATTTTTCATGAGGCCATCAGTAACAAGGAAAATCTGATGAAAATCAACACTGCTCACCCACAGGGCTTCACACAAGCCATCCGTTCTGCCAGCTGCTTTCTCATCAGCCAAAACACCTTTTACAATTCAGCTGTTAAATCCACCCAGTGGCAGAGTCATATAACCCATAAACAGGCCCTTTGGCCCATTGTCTGCCCCATCAGGCACTCATTTACTCCAATCCTACATCAATCCCATCGCTTACTCTCGCCACATTCTCAGCTGTTTAAGGTCACTCACACTGAGTTCCGGGTGTATTGTTTTAAGGTCAAAGGGGTTGGTGCAGAATCCCATTTTGCATTTGAGTTGGTGACAGGGAGAGGGTGAGTGAGTAACTGTGGGTCCACTTCATGCACCCTCCACTTCCTTCGGAGCCGACCCACATGTGGACAAACTGGCGAGCTCACTGACTGGTGCTGACAAATTTGTCCTTTTACCTGTTTCATCAGGAAGGTTGCAACGGGCCAGAGCTAACCCTCTCCTTTCCACAGGCTGGGCCACACTCTGTAACCCTCTCCTTTCCACAGGCTGATCCACACTCTGTAACCCTCTCCTTTCCACAGGCTGGGCCACACTCTGTAACCCTCTCCTTTCCACAGGCTGGGCCACACTCTGTAACCCTCTCCTTTCCACAGGCTGGGCCACACCCTCTCCTTTCCACAGGCTGGGCCACACTCTGTAATCCTCTCCTTTCCACAGGCTGGGCCACACTCTGTAACCCTCTCCTTTCCACAGGCTGGGCCACACTCTGTAACCCTCTCCTTTCCACAGGCTGGGCCACACTCTGTAACCCTCTCCTTTCCACAGGCTGGGCCACACTCTGTAACCCTCTCCTTTCCACAGGCTGGGCCACACTCTGTAAACCTCTCCTTTCCACAGGCTGGGCCACACTCTAACCCTCTCCTTTCCACAGGCTGGGCCACACTCTGTAACCCTCTCCTTTCCACGGGCTGGGCCACACTCTGTAACCCTCTCCTTTCCACAGGCTGGGCCACACTCTGTAACCCTCTCCTTTCCACAGGCTGGGCCACACTCTGTAACCCTCTCCTTTCCACAGGCTGGGCCACACTCTGTAACCCTCTCCTTTCCACAGGCTGGGCCACACTCTGTAAACCTCTCCTTTCCACAGGCTGGGCCACACTCTAACCCTCTCCTTTCCACAGGCTGGGCCACACTCTGTAACCCTCTCCTTTCCACGGGCTGGGCCACACTCTGTAACCCTCTCCTTTCCACAGGCTGGGCCACACTCTGTAACCCTCTCCTTTCCACGGGCTGGGCCACACTCTAACCCTCTCCTTTCCACAGGCTGGGCCACACTCTGTAACCCTCTCCTTTCCATGGGCTGGGCCACACTCTGTAACCCTCTCCTTTCCACGGGCTGGGCCACACTCTGTAACCCTCTCCTTTCCACAGGCTGGGCCACACTCTGCAACCCTCTCCTTTCCACAGGCTGGGCCACACTCTGTAACCCTGTCCTTTCCACAGGCTGGGCCACACTCTGTAACCCTCTCCTTTCCACAGGCTGGGCCATACTCCATGAATCAGGGTCTCCTCTCCAAATGGCAGAAACACCTGCTGCTTGCCCTCAGTGTGGTACGAGTTGTTTCATCAACTGTGTAATTGATGCCAGGAATGGGATTTTTCCACTACAGGGAAATTCATAAACTTTGTTCCTGACATCAATCATGTATTGTGTAACTTATACTCCTTCAAAATTCCTTGAATATCTTTCATTTACTTAGAAACACAGAAACATAGAAAACCTACAGCACAATACAGGCCCTTCGGCTCACAATGTTATGCCGAACATGTCCCTACTTTAGAAATTACTAGGGTTACCCATAGCCCTCTATTTGTAAAATGAAATGTTTATTTATAGTTGAAAATCAATGCCTTATTTGAGTATCTCTTGCTGATTCCCCAGCCTTCAGTGCCCCCACTGTCTGGGAGAGGAGCAGAGACCGTCCTGGCATTCCTGCCCTGTGAGGGAGGCCATCTGCCACCATGTGGGAGAAGGTCCATCACAGCTGGTGACTACCTGATGGAACTCACAGATGGGGACATATCCCAGTCCTCACACCTTCTCCCTGTCCCAGTCCACAGACCTTCTCCCATATCCCAGTCCGCACACCTTCTCCCATATCCCAGTCCACACACCTTCTCCCATATCCCAGTCCACACACCTTCTCCCATATCCCAGTCCTCACACCTTCTCCCGTATCCTAGTCCACACACCTTCTCCCATCTCCCAGTCCACACACCTTCTCCCATCTCCCAGTCCACACACCTTCTCCCATATCCCAGTCCTCACACCTTCTCCCGTATCCTAGTCCACACACCTTCTCCCGTATCCCAGTCCACACACCTTCTCCCATCTCCCAGTCCACACACCTTCTCCCATCTCCCAGTCCGCACACCTTCTCCCGTATCCTAGTCCACACACCTTCTCCCATATCCCAGTCCACACACCTTCTCCCATGTCCCAGTCCACACACCTTCTCCCATATCCCAGTCCACACACCTTCTCCCATATCCCAGTCCACACACCTTCTCCCATGTCCCAGTCCTCACACCTTCTCCCATGTCCCAGTCCACACACCTTCTCCCATATCCCAGTCCACACACCTTCTCCCATATCCCAGTCCACACACCTTCTCCCATATCCCAGTCCGCACACCTTCTCCCATATCCCAGTCCGCACACCTTCGCCCATATCCCAGTCCACACACCTTCTCCTATATCCCAGTCCGCACACCTTCTCCTATATCCCAGTCCGCACACCTTCTCCTATATCCCAGTCCTCACACCTTCTCCCATGTCCCAGTGCACACACCTTCTCCCGTATCCCAGTCCACACACCTTCTCCCGTATCCCAGTCCACACACCTTCTCCTGTATCCCAGTCCACACACCTTCTCCCATATCCCAGTCCACACACCTTCTCCCATGTCCCAGTCCACACACCTTCTCCCATGTCCCAGTCCACACACCTTCTCCCATATCCCAGTCCACACACCTTCTCCCATGTCCCAGTCCTCACACCTTCTCCCATGTCCCAGTCCACACACCTTCTCCCATGTCCCAGTCCACACACCTTCTCCCATGTCCCAGTCCACACACCTTCTCCCATATCCCAGTCCACACACCTTCTCCCATATCCCAGTCCACACACCTTCTCCCATGTCCCAGTCCACACACCTTCTCCCATGTCCCAGTCCACACACCTTCTCCCATATCCCAGTCCACACACCTTCTCCCATATCCCAGTCCACACACCTTCTCCCATATCCCAGTCCGCACACCTTCTCCCATATCCCAGTCCGCACACCTTCTCCCATATCCCAGTCCGCACACCTTCGCCCATATCCCAGTCCGCACACCTTCTCCTATATCCCAGTCCGCACACCTTCTCCTATATCCCAGTCCGCACACCTTCTCCTATATCCCAGTCCTCACACCTTCTCCCATGTCCCAGTCCACACACCTTCTCCCGTATCCCAGTCCACACACCTTCTCCCGTATCCCAGTCCACACACCTTCTCCTGTATCCCAGTCCACACACCTTCTCCCATATCCCAGTCCACACACCTTCTCCCATGTCCCAGTCCACACACCTTCTCCCATGTCCCAGTCCACACACCTTCTCCCATATCCCAGTCCACACACCTTCTCCCATGTCCCAGTCCTCACACCTTCTCCCATGTCCCAGTCCACACACCTTCTCCCATGTCCCAGTCCACACACCTTCTCCCGTATCACAGTCCACACACCTCCCATATCCCAGTCCACACACCTTCTCCGATATCCCAGTCCACACACCTTCTCCCATATCCCAGTCCGCACACCTTCTCCCATATCCCAGTCCACACACCTTCTCCCATATCCCAGTCCGCACACCTTCTCCCGTATCCCAGTCCACACACCTTCTCCCGTATCCCAGTCCACACACCTTCTCCCATGTCCCAGTCCACACACCTTCTCCCATGTCCCAGTCCACACACCTTCTCCCATGTCCCAGTTCGCACACCTTCTCCCATGTCCCAGTCCACACACCTTCTCCCATGTCCCAGTCCGCACACCTTCTCCCATATCCCAGTCCACACACCTTCTCCCATGTCCTAGTCCTCACACCTTCTCCCGTATCACAGTCCACACACTTTCTCCCGTATCCCAGTCCACACACCTTCTCCCATATCCCAGTCCACACACCTTCTCCCATGTCCCAGTCCACACACCTTCTCCCATATCCCAGTCCACACACCTTCTCCCATCTCCCAGTCCACACACCTTCTCCCATATCCCAGTCCACACACCTTCTCCCATGTCCCAGTCCTCACTCCTTCTCCCATGTCCCAGTCCACACACCTTCTCCCATGTCCCAGTCCACACACCTTCTCCCGTATCACAGTCCACACACCTCCCATATCCCAGTCCACACACCTTCTCCGATATCCCAGTCCGCACACCTTCTCCCATATCCCAGTCCGCACACCTTCTCCCATATCCCAGTCCACACACCTTCTCCCATATCCCAGTCCGCACACCTTCTCCCGTATCCCAGTCCACACACCTTCTCCCGTATCCCAGTCCACACACCTTCTCCCATGTCCCAGTCCACACACCTTCTCCCATGTCCCAGTCCACACACCTTCTCCCATGTCCCAGTCCACACACCTTCTCCCATGTCCCTGTCCACACACCTTCTCCCATGTCCCAGTCCGCACACCTTCTCCCATATCCCAGTCCACACACCTTCTCCCATGTCCCAGTCCTCACACCTTCTCCTGTATCACAGTCCACACACTTTCTCCTGTATCCCAGTCCACACACCTTCTCCCATGTCCCAGTCCGCACACCTTCTCCGATATCCCAGTCCGCACACCTTCTCCCATATCCCAGTCCGCACACCTTCTCCCATATCCCAGTCCACACACCTTCTCCCATATCCCAGTCCGCACACCTTCTCCCGTATCCCAGTCCACACACCTTCTCCCGTATCCCAGTCCACACACCTTCTCCCATGTCCCAGTCCACACACCTTCTCCCATGTCCCAGTCCACACACCTTCTCCCATGTCCCAGTCCACACACCTTCTCCCATGTCCCTGTCCACACACCTTCTCCCATGTCCCAGTCCGCACACCTTCTCCCATATCCCAGTCCACACACCTTCTCCCATGTCCCAGTCCTCACACCTTCTCCTGTATCACAGTCCACACACTTTCTCCTGTATCCCAGTCCACACACTTTCTCCTGTATCCCAGTCCACACACCTTCTCCCATATCCCAGTCCACACACCTTCTCCCATATCCCAGTCCACACACCTTCTCCCATGTCCCAGTCCACACACCTTCTCCCATATCCCAGTCCACACACCTTCTCCCATATCCCAGTCCACACTCCTTCTCCCATCTCCCAGTCCACACACCTTCTCCCATGTCCCAGTCCACACACCTTCTCCCATATCCCAGTTCACACACCTTCTCCCGTATCCCAGTCTGCACACCTTCTCCCATATCCCAATCCGCACACCTTCTCCCGTAGCCCAGTACCCGCACCGTCGCCCACGTCCTAGACCGTGCATCGTCGCCTGTAACCCAGCCAGTGCACCGTCGCCCGTATCCCAGCCATTGCACCGTCGCCCGTATCCCAGCCAGTGCACCGTCGCCCATATCCCAGCCATTGCACCGTCGCCCGTATCCCAGCCATTGCACCGTCGCCCGTATCCCAGCCAGTGCACCGTCGCCCATATCCCAGCCTGCCCGGGGAGAGCTGCAGCAGCCAGGTCTTCTAAAGTGCAAAAGTTCAAAGTAAATTTATTGTCAAAGTTTATAAATGTCACCTTTTACAACCCTGAGATTCATTCGCTTGTGGGTACACTCAATAAAATCCATAATAGAATCAGTGAAAGACCACACCAACTGGATGTTCAATCAGTGTACAAAAGACAACAATTGTACATAAACAAAAAGAAAGAATCATAATAAATTAGCAATAATTATCAACAACATGAGATGAAGAGTCCTTGAAAGTGAGTCCATTGTTTGTGGAAACATTTCAATGAAGGGGTAAGTGAAGCTGAGAGAAGTTATCCCCTTTGGTTCAAGAACCTGACGGCTGAGGGCTAATAACTGTTCCTGAACCTGGTCGTGTGAGTCCTGAGGCTCCTGTACTTGGGAGTCCTGGTGCAGAACAACCTAAAGATTAATTTGCAGTTATAGTCAGTGGTGAGGAAGACAAATAGCAATCTCTTCAAACAGTCTAGAATATAAGAGCAGGGATGTGATGCTGAGGCTTTATAAGGCGTTGGTGAGACCTCACCTTGAGTATTGTGAAGAGTTTTGGGCTTTATTTAAGAAAAGATGTGCTGGCAATGGAGAGGGTCTGGAGGAGGTTCACAAGAATGATTCCAGGAATGAAAGGGTTATCATACGAGGAACGTTTGATGGCTCTGGATCTGTACTCACTGAATTTTAGAAGGGTGAGGAGGATCTCATTGAAACCTTTTGAATGTTGAAAGGCCTAGACAGAGTTGAGGTGGAAAGAATGTTTTCCATGGTGGGGGAGTCTAGGACAAGAGGACACAGCCTCAGGGTAGAGGGACGTCTGTTTAAAATAGAAATGCAGAGACATTTCTTTAGCCAGAGGAGATGAATTTGTGGAATTTATCACTACAGGCAGCTGTGGAGGCCAGGTAATTGGGTGTATTTAAGGCAGAACTTCTTAGGTTCTTGACTGGACATGGCATCAAAGATTACTGGGAGTAGGCCAAGGAATAGGGCTGAGGAGGGGAAATAAGGATCAGCCATGATTGAATGAATTACAAGGCATTAATGAGGCCAAATTTGGACTATTGTGTACAAGGCATTGGTGAGGCCAAATTTGGAGTATTGTGTACAGTTCTGGTCACTGAATTATAAGAAAGATGTCAACAAATTAGAGAGAGTACAGAGGAGATTTACTAGAATGTTACCTGGGTTTCAGCACCTAAGTTAAAAAGAAAGGTTGAACAAGTTAGGTCTTTATTCTTTGGAGCAGAGAAGGTTGAGGGGGGACTTGATAGAGGTATTTAAAATTATGAGAGGGATAGATAGAGTTGACGTGGATAGGCTTTTTCCATTGAGAGTAGGGGAGATTCAAACAAGAGGACATGAGTTGAGAGTTAGGGGGCAAAAGTTTAGGGGAACACGAGGGGGAACTTCTTTATTTGGAGGGTGGTAGCTGTGTGGAATGAGCTTCCAGTAGAAGTTGTAGAGGCAGGTTCGATGTTGTCATTTAAAAAACAATTGGATAGGTGTATAGACAGGAAATGAATGGAGGGTTATGGGCTGAGTGTAGGTCGGTGGGACTAGGTGAGAGTGAACGTTTGGCACAGACTAGAAGGGCTGAGATGGCCTGTTTCTGTGCTGTAATTGTTATATGGTTATAATTGTGGAGCAGACTCACCGAACCAAATGGCCTAATTCTGCTCCTATGTCTAATGGTCTTATCGTCTTATTAAGCCTTGCAAAAGGATATTCCAGAGACTGGTCTTAAAAACAGTCTTATTATACAGTCTTTAACTGTTCTCACGATGAAATTCTGGCCTTTGATGATGTTTCTGGAGGAGATCAGCAGGATATATTGTTCCAGATAACCATGAGGAGAGGGTGAGCTGCAAAAGCTTGGAAACCTCTTATGGCATGATCAGCCAGGTTGAGATCAGTATGAACATAGTTCCACTGGATCTTCTGAGTTTCTCACTTTCTACATTGGATCCTATTAGAAACATGTAACCCTCTCCCCAGGGCTCGTATGAAAACCTGGCTCATTTATCGTTTTGTATGTTGGATCCTATTAGAAACATGTAACCCTCTCACTGGGGCTCGTATGAAAACCTGTCTCATTTCTCGCTTTGTATGTTGGATCTTATTAGAAACATGTAACCCTCTCCCCAGGGCTCGTATGAAAACCTGTCTCATTTCTCGCTTTGTATGTTGGATCCTATTATAAAAAAAGGGTGTACAAGATGATGAGAGGCTTTGATTGTGTGGGTAGTCAGAGGCTTTTTCCCAGGGCTAAAATAGTTGCCACAAGAGGACACAGGTTTAAGGTGCTGGGGAGTAGGTACGGAGGAGATGTCGGGTAAGTTTTTTACTCAGAGTGTGGTGAGTGCATGGAATGGGCAGCCAGCAACGGTGGTGGAGGCGGATACAATAGGGTCTTTTAAGAGGCTTTTAGATAGGTACATAGAGCTTAGTAAAATAGAGGGCTATATGTAAGCTGAGGAATTTCTAAGGTAGGGACATGTTCGGCACAACTTTATGGGCCGAAGGGCCTGTATTGTGCTGTAGGTTTTCTATGTTTCTAAACATGTAACCCTCTCACCAGAGCTCGTATGCAAACCTGGCTCATTTATCACTTAGTACGTTGGATCCTGTTAGAAACATGTAACCCTCTCCCCAGGGCTCGTATGCGAACCTAGCTCATTTATCGCTTTGTACGTTGGATCCTGTTAGAAACATGTAACCCTCTCCCCAGGGCTCGTATGCAAACTTGGCTCATGAGCTAACTTTGCTAATGGCCACGTGACTCAGTGGTTTCTGAGGGTGGTGAACACTGAAGTTTGGCAAATCCCAGTTTTCTTTGTTGGGATCTGGTAGAGGAGGTAGCACAGTATGATTGTTCCTGAGGAGCCTTTCCATGAACTCCACGTAATGATTTTTCATTTCTGGTTCCCTTTTCAACGTGTGACTGAGGGACATAATTGAACTGAGAACCTGCTTCCTGTTGTTTGGTACGGGTTGTTGTGGAGAATGAAAACAAAGGGAAGTTACTCAACTGTTCGACTTGCTTTTGCTAAACTCTTTGTTCATGTTTGAAGGAAGACCTCATCTTCGATGGAAAGTGCCAGCTTATCTTCCAAGTGACAGACCAATGTCTCAGTGACTCTCAGTTTATTTGCCTACGATCTTCTTTTTCATAGAGGTTCCTCTCTCACAGGGTCTGAAATGACTTGAGCATCCGTTCTCCAGGACAGTTGTAAATGTGCTGACCGTAGGCTGATGAGCACTATCGAGTCAGATTTCACCCACTACGACCCAACCCGGGTCAAGTCATTGGGTATAAGTTGCATTGTGCTGACCATTGCTCTGTCCATGTACCCTGTGTGCATGGATGGTGTCTCTGCCAAGCAACAGGGGAATCTCAGCAGATGAGTCCAGTTGGGGGATCTTGTTCACTATTGCCTTAGGATGTGAATGACCAGGTGCAACTTCAGAAGTTGTGATTTAATCGCTTTGATTGGGAATATGGTCACACTCAGTGAGTGTAAGCAGACCTCACCTCCTAATGGCTCCATGACAAATCCACTGACTCTTCTTCCAGCAACTTCTGATGTTCCAGATCATGTATTTGGAGTGTATGGGCAAACAGAACTTCCATGACACATTGCTCTCATCATCCAAATGCTTTTATCTTTTGCTCAAGATGTCCTTAGACCGTAAATCCATAAGACATAGGAGCAGAATTAGACCATTCTGCCCATTGAGTCCACTCTGCCATTACATCCCATGGCTGTTCCTGGATCACATTCAACCCCATACACCTGCCCTCTCACCGTATCCCTTGATGCCCTGACCAATTAGGAATTTATAAACTTCTGCTTTGAATATACCCACTGACTTGGAGTCTGTGGCGGAGCATTCCATTGATTCACCACTCCTTGGCTAAAAACATTCTTATTTACTTCTGTTCTAAAAGATCGCCCCTCCATTTTGACACTGTTATATGGTTATATGGTTCTAGTTCTGGATAGCCCGACCAGAGGGAACATCCTCTCCACATCGACCTTACCTAGTCCTTTCAACATTTGGTAGGTTTCAATAATATCACCCTGCATTCTTCTAAATTATGGAGAGTACAGGCCCAAAGCTGCCAAATGCTGCTCATATGTTAACCCCTTAATTCCCAGAATAGTCCTTATGAATATCCTCGGGACTCTCTCCAATGATAATACATCCTCTCTGATATTAGGGACCCAAAACTACTCCAAGTGCACTGTGACTAGACATATTTTAGAGCAATATTTGCCTTGGAAGCCTTTCCCGCATATTTCTGTGCATGAGGAAGTAGATAAAGTACATAAATAAGTAGGATGGATTCTCAGCTGGCTCCTGGCCGTGATCTGCAGTGTGTGTGCTGGAACCAGTGGTAGCGAAGGTGGGACCCTGAATGAAGTGCTGATATGTGCTGGTCGCTGTTGCACGCATTGCAGTGTGTGGGAGCATTACAGTCTTTTGTTTGGTGTGATGTTGAAGCACAATATTTGAAACATTGAGTGCTCCTTTAGAAAGCGTCTTTGGTCTGCAAGTGGTGTGTCTCTGAACCCTCTGCATTTCCTGAATGGTAAAGGTTTCCTATGGACAGGGCATTTCTATTGAGGCTCATGAGAGTTTTCTTCTGCAGTTTTGTTGACGTAATAGGGTTCTGGTTTTCCATGCTCTTGCTGGAGATCTCTCTTTGAATGACCTGTTACTGGAACTGGAAAGCATAAAAGTAGGGACATTTGGCATTTCTGTGTGGCAACAGGCGAATTGTACAAAGAATGAAAATGGCTGATAGTGGACATGATGTTTCATTTTATACTTGAACTCTTCAGTTATCCACTTTCCTGCATATTCACTTGTTTCTCCACTATAGCATTTATTTCTCTTGCTCTGTCCATGAAACTCAGTCCTTGTCAGTAACCCTCAGTTTTTGTTACTTGCAGTTCCAACAGATCTTCAAGCTCCTAGAGCTAAAACAGCTTGACAAGAGAATCTTTCTTCAGTAGACTCAATCATTTTCCAAAGCTGTCTGATTACCTCTGGAGAGTCATAGCCTTTGTCCAGCCTCTGCCACAGTACTTGTGAACCCTGAGCTGTATTATTAATGTGAACTGACCGAACTCTTCTCGCACGTTGCAGTGATTCCCCACCAAGCCATTTACTGAGGAGGTCGAGCTCTTTGCTGGGTTTGAGATTTAGACCTTCCAGGACAGATAACCAGCAGATTGATTGTCAAGCTGTTTTAGTCCTGCTGTAACTTGATCGTGATGAGTCAGATACCAAGCCACATCTAATGCACCTGTGGCTCCTGAATGAGTGTCCTGAGTTGTGGAGACTGGTTTGCCAGATGTGTGTCCTGGGATGGATGGAAGTTCAGTCTGTCCATGTCAGTGCAGATGGGATTGGCATTAGTAGCAACTCTTCACTGAGGTCTTTGCTGTGCTGGGACTGCAGAAGGGGGTGTTGTGGTCTTTGCTGCTGTAGACCTTGACTGTCAATACCTGGACACTGTGTCAGACATAGTGGTTGAGCTCTCCTTGTTGAGCTGGAGCACTGACTTCAAACAGCCAAAATGCATTTGGACATACTCTTTAGTAAGATGTTTGGCTGTTGTGATGGCAAAGCATGACTGGGGTTAGTCTGGAGTGTGGATGCTTCCCAGGCAATCACTGTGTAAAGATTCTTCTTCTGGACAATGGATTTGATCATAAGAGTTCAATTTCAACTGACAGACAAAATCGCCCAGTGGTAGTTTAAAATGCTTCACTTTGTCAACCTGCCCACATGTCAATCCCTATTCAGATGTTTTATATTTATTTCACTGAATTAAAAAAAGGCAATGTCTTGTTAGCTAATTTTGTAATATTTCATCTCTTGTAAGCTTCTGCATTCCTGGCAATAAGTTGTACAACTGGGAGGGCTGGTATTTTCACCACTGAATAGAGATCCTGTTGTACTTGAGGAAGGATATACTGGCTTTGGAAGCAGTGCAGAGATGGTTCACCAGGTTGGTTCCAGAGATGGAGGGGTTAACTTATGAGACGAGATTGAGTCGCCTGGGACTATACTCTCTGGAATTCAGAAGAACGAAAGGGGATCTTGTAGAAACATGCAAAATTTTGAAAGGGATAGATAAGATAGAAGTAGGAATGTTGTTTCCATTGATAGGTGAGACTACAACTAGGGGACATTGCCTCAAGATTTAGGGGAGAAGATTTAGGATGGAGATGAGGAGAAACTGTTTTTCCCAGAGAGTGGTGAATCTGTGGAATTCTCTGCCCAGGGAAGCAGTTGAGGCTTCTTCACTAAATATATTTAAGACACAGTAGGATAGATTTTTATATAGTAGAGGAAAGTAAGGGTTATGGGGAAAAGGCAGGTAGATGGAGCTGAGTTTACGGACAGATCAGCCATGATCTTATTGAATGGCGGGGCAGGCTGAATGGGCCGGATGGCTGACTGCTGATCCCATTTCTTATGTACTTCACTCTGAAACTTGTCTCGTTTTACCCAACTGCACAGTATCAGCTGAACTCGGGAAACAGGTGATGACTATGTAGAAAGGTGTAAAACAAGCAAGATTTGTTCACCAGTCCCCAGACTTGTATTCAAACAGATGGTGATAGAGAGGGAGTATTGACCAGGCTCCAAGATGCACAGAGTCTGGCATTAGGACCTCTGTTGTTGGGGAGAAACTCCAGTACCCACCTGTATACAGCAGACAACTAACCCATCATTTTGCCTTTGGGATGTTGAGCAGAAACCAATCATTCACAATGACAATGTGCAAACTACACAGACTGTATTGGAGGGTGGCATCAAACCAGGGTGTTTGCAGCTGTGAGGCTGGAGCTCGACTGCTCGTGTTCAAGTGTTGAGGCAGAACAGAGAGCAGCCTTCTGAGTGTCAGGAGAAATGTGGCCTTTTCACTCTCACTGGAGATATGTGGGAGGTGATCTGATCAAAGGACATGCAACAGGTGAGGAAATGAGAATGGTGTCCCAGCCCATCACTACTGATTCACGGGCAGTGAATCAACCAGGTTAAGGACTGAAGATGAAAGGGAAAGGCTAAGATCAGGAGTGAGTGAGCAGAATCTGTGATGTGCTGCCAGATGGAGTCAGGGGATAGGGTTGGTGGAGTGGGGGGAAATCCTGTCTTTGGGGGAGTATGGAATTCAGCACCTCCCTCATTCTCAGGTGCTGACTGATAACGTCGTGCTGATGTAAACACTGAGGCCAGAGCCAGTTCTCTGAGTATTGAACGGCAGCAGAGTTTGCTCCGCCCCTCAGTTCCTCCCTACAGTTGACTGACCGAGCTCAGCAGAATATAAATTCCAGCCGTTCGTGCCCAGGGTACTGGATGCACCTGAGGTGAGGCTGGCCCGTTGGAGACGGATCACTGTGAGTACCAGAGGGACTATCTGGGTGTTGCTGACACACACGAATGGGAGTTAATTGGGGATGCTTTGTTTTAACAGGCTGGAGACAGGATGAATTACTTCATCCCCATTGTGTTCATGGTCTGCATTTACCTGCCGGGATCTGACAGTGCAGGTATGTACTTGTTCTGATATAAAATATTCCTGTGTGCAAACACCATTCAAGGTGCATCTTAGCACAGTGGTACTGAGGATCACGAGACATTGGAGCAGAATTAAACCATTCAGCACACCCATTCTGCTCTGTTACTCCATCATGGCTGATTTATTACCCCTCTCAACCCCATTCTCCAGGCTTCTCCCCATGTGGGGCAGCAGATCCCAGATTCCATTCCCAGTCTGACCTCATCTTGGGGTCCTGAGATTCCAGGTTCTCCCCCAGCCGGTTAGATACTACAGGAATGGGACACACACATTTCAAACCCTTGGTGGGTGTGAACCAGTGTTCTGGATAAACTCATCAGCAGGAAATGTTATTTGGTAATTTGAGAGAAGATGTATTGTATCCTGATCAAATGCTGAAACAGGCACTTAATTGTCTTCAAACCTTCTGGTCAGAACCTGTTTCTTCAGATTGATAAATGGATGGTACATAGAACAGTACAGTGCAGTAATCGGCCCTTCATCAGATCCACGGCTGATCTAAACTGATCACATCTGCCTGTGGAGGATGTGTATGTCTCTACTCCCTGCCTGTTGATGTGTCGGTCTGAATGCCTCTTAGCTTTGCTATTGTGTGTGTTTCCACTAAATCCCCCCACAGTGCATTCCTGGTATCAAACAGTCTGTGTAAGAAGAGAGTCTATCTCACAAGTCTTTAAAATGGTGGAGTGTTACTCTCCCACCCCAGACATTCTCTCTACCCCTCTCCCACCCCAGACATTCTCTCTTCCCCTCTCCCACCCCGGACATTCTCTCTTCCCCTCTCCCACCCCAGACATTCTCTCTACCCCTCTCCCATTCCAGACGTTCTCTCTACCCCCTCCCACCCCAGACATTCTCTCTTCCCCTCTCCCACCCCAGACATGCTCTCTACCCCTCTCCCACCCCAGACATTCTCTCTTCCCCTCTCCCACCCCAGACATTCTCTCTTCCCCTCTCCCACCCCAGACATTCTCCCTACCCCTCTCCCACCACAGACATTCTCTCTTCCCCTCTCCCACCCCAGACATTCTTTCTACCCCTCTCCCACCACAGACATTCTCTCTTCCCCTGTCCCGTCAGGCAGAAGATATAAAAGCCCAAGAGCACGTACCACCAGGCTCAAGGACAGCTTCTATCCCGCTGTGATAAGACTATCAAACAGTTCCCTACCATAATACAACAGACTCCTGACTTTACAATGTCCATCATCGTGGCCCTTGAGTGTCTAATTGTTACCTGTACTGCACTCTCTCTGTAACTGTTATACTTTATTCTGCATTGTGTTATTGTTTGACCTTGTTCTACCTCAATATACTGAACTGATGAATTGCTATGTAGGGACAGTATAAAACACAGTGAAGCTCAGTACATGTGACAGTAGAAGCTAATTTATCAATTTACAAATGACTCTGCCACCCGGAAGGAGAAGGGAAGTGAATACTTGTGAGCACCCTCAGCTCCCAGACCCCACAGTCCCCTTTGGGCTTCCTCCACCATCACTGGGTCAGAGTCATTGCCAGCGGAAGGCGTTCCTATATAACATATAACAATTACAGCATGGAAACAGGCCATCTCGGCCCTTCTAGTCCGTGCCAAACGCTTACTCTCACCTAGTCCCACCGACCTGCACTCAGCCCATAACCCTCCATTCCTTTCCTGTCCATATACCTATCCAATTTTTTTTTAAATGACAATACCGAACCTGCCTCTACCACTTCTACTGGAAGCTCGTTCCACACAGCTACCACTCTCTGAGTAAAGAAGTTCCCCCTCACGTTACCCCTAAACTTTTGCCCCTTAACTCTCAACTCATGTCCTCTTGTTTGAATCTCCCCTACTCTCAATGGAAAAAGCCTATCAACGTCAACTTTATCTATCCCCCTTATAATTTTAAATACCTCTATCAAGTCCCTCCTCAACCTTCTACGCTCAAAAGAATAAAGACCTAACTTGTTCAACCTTTCTCTGTAACTTAGATGCTGAAACCCAGGTTACATTCTAGTAAATCTCTTTTGTACTCTCTCTATTTTGTTGACATCTTTCCTATAATTCAGTGACCAGAACTGTACATAATACTCCAAATTTGGCCTCACCAATGCCTTGTACAATTTTAACATTACATCCCAACTCCTATACTCAATACTCTGATTTATAAAGACCAGCATACCAAAAGCTTTCTTCACCACCCTATCCACATGTGATTCCACCTTCAGGGAACTATGCACCATTATTCCTAGATCACTCTGTTCTACTGCATTCCTCATACCATGTATGTCCTATTTTGATTATTCCTACCAAAATGTAGCACCTCACACTTATCAGCATTAAATTCCATCTGCCATCGTTCTGCCCACTCTTCTAACCGGCCTAAATCTTTCTGCAAGCTTTGAAAACCTACTTCATTATCCACAACGCCACCTACCTTAGTATCATCTGCATACTTACTAATCCAATTTACCTCCCCATCATCCAGCTCATTAATGTATATGACAAACAACACTAGACCCAGTACAGATCCCTGAGGCACACCATTAGTCACCAGTGTCCAACCTGACAAACAGTTATCCACCACTACTCTCTAGCATCTCCTATCCAGCCACTGTTGAATCCATTTTATTACTTCAATATTAATACCTAACGATTGAACTTTCCGTGTGGAACCTTGTTAAAGGTTCCTGCCGGCTAGTCTCACCTGGTTTACCGGCCTGTTGAAATGGTGTACCGGAGAGTTGCTGCTGTGGCATGCAAAGAGCTACTTGGTGCCACAGCTGTGAACCGAGTGTCTGGTGGGGCAATGGAGAGTGAGCCCCTTCACCAGAAGTGTTACCCCTCCCTGCACACCTCATACACCCCTCTGAGGTCCTTACATCCATGCCATTAGAGACCACCCCTGTTGTGTTCCCTTCATTATCGCTTTCAGTTCTAGACTCAGCTCCCTATTGCACCATCAGATGGAATCTGCTCCCACTGCTACTTGTGATGATGCCTTTCCCACCCAGACTTCCCCATCCCAGGCTATTAAAGGATAATTGGGGAGAACATTCCCAAAACGTCAAAATTTCCGTGGTATACATGACATTATCTTCACCTGGTATTCAGTCTCTGTGTAACTTTAGGACATTTGGGTATGACTGCCAGGAGTTACTATGTGGACAAAAGACCACTGGGTTATTTAATTCAACAGACAGCTATGACAGTCCTTTCAATCATTGTTGACTCGATGGTTTGGGGTGTATCTAAATGAATGAACTCTCTGAGCCTCCCGGTGACACACACAAATTACTGGAGGAACTCAGCAGGCCAGGCAGCGTCCATGGAAAAGGTACAGTTGACATTTTGGGCTGAGACCCTTGGCATCCTTAAAAGTCTTCTCCTCACACAGCCCCACGTTACTTCCTCCGGACGGGGTTTCACTCCTTTGATTAAAACCTGTAAGAGAGCCACTGGGTCTAATAACCCTGGTATGAAATTACAGTAGGAATTAAATAGCCACATTATCTTCCTCACTCCCCTAACACTGACAGGATGGGGCATACAATTGATAGTTGAACATCTGTTATTGGTAATTCATTCACTCTCTGTGAGATTCCGTGCCCTGGGTACTGTGTATTTGTTTCCCGATGTGAGCCTGTGAGAGTTGATCTGAAACCCCTGCTCCGCAGTATTTCTCCAACACCCAGCTGTCATCCCTGAGTGACCTCCTTCATCCTCTGAAGCGACTGGTAGATCGTCTAAGCTTTTACTGTGTCGGGTGCCAGACTGACTTCCCCGAAGTGTGTGCCATGGCTTTATGGAATCTGATCCATGTATACTGTTGTGACTGTGACCTGAGTCACTGGAAAAACACTGAAAGGGTCAGTATTCATCACAACAACCAGGCACTCTCCTGGAGTCTGACTCAATGTATAGATACATCAGCTTTATATACCCTTAAGTCAAAGGTAACAGCACGTGATTCAATACGATTTCAGGAGTTACAATGACATTGTTTACTTCAATATTTTGGGTTGATAATGACTCATTTCAATTGTGTATTACAGTGGGATACTCCCCTAAATGCTCAAATATCTTTGCTGGGACAAATTAGTTCACACAGATGGTGTAAAAACTTCTGGAGACAGAAATCCCAGACACCCAAAATGAATGTTGTCAAGGGCTTCTCTGAGTACACAGCTATGCCAACTATTGAATGATGAGCTATACCTGTGGCCGTGTTTGTTGTGCTAAGTGACACCATCAGTCTGGTCTACCATCTTGAACTCAATCACAATGGTACAAAATAATGTAATAATAAACCATAATGTTGCCAGGTTTGACACAGGCAGATGAACATAACCCAATTGTTTTACATTTGCCTGATGGAGATGACAATGTCTCAGTCACTTCACTTTGGAAACTATACTTAGCATCCAGCCCCTGCTGTGGCCAGAAACCTATACTTTGTAGACAATGTTGTTTGAAAAGTTGTCCTTTTAACTCCAGACTGATTACTGCTTGCAATTGACATTAAGAACTCTAGACGGTTT
The DNA here is from genome assembly GCF_048418815.1 of Hemitrygon akajei. Taxonomy (NCBI): domain Eukaryota; kingdom Metazoa; phylum Chordata; class Chondrichthyes; order Myliobatiformes; family Dasyatidae; genus Hemitrygon; species Hemitrygon akajei. The sequence continues at coordinate 36,202,702 of NC_133155.1, forward strand.
CTATCTGGAACTAATATCTGCAATATTCACATAAATTCATAATTCCAGAATAATCCCTGACATATAAAGCAAATTGGGACTTGGGTGCTAATGGAACAATCCCCTAAAAGAAACACCAGTGACATTTAGGACTGTGAGCATTTTATGTTCCAGGGACAACTGTTCAGGACTGTGATGGAGAACTTGCCTTGTGTGCTAATGACTGGGACACCTAGCTAGGGACTGCTGGAACAGACATTGGGGTAAAGGAGATGGTGTTATAGCTGTGTCCTCTCAGGCCATGGCTGGAGGCAGAGATCTAAAAAGGGAAGAAGGTCTAATAGGAGGAGAATATTTAGTGTGAATTATAATCAAGATTAGCATACCAATGTGGGCTGAATGGCCTATCCAGATCTGTACTGTTCTCTGTTCTATGAAAGTGAAGACAGCTCAGACCCAAGGCTCTGCTTCTCTCCGAGGTGAAGGGTTTATGGATTGTAGTAATCAGTGTAAATGGCTGGCAGGGGTTGGCAAGATTCTGGGCTGGCTATTGTCTGACCATAGGCTGCTTGTTGGTCAGTACTGAGGGATTGATGGTGTTGAACTCAGTCACAATGGTGCAAAATCGCTTAAAGAGTGTTGGCCGGCTTGATGAAGACCATTTCACATCCCTCCATTGTCTTCTGTTTGGTTGATGCAGACAAGAACATCTCATGGTCACTCCACTTTGCAAACTATATCCCTTGTGCAACCAGCCCCCTGGTGTGGGACGCAGTGTGTGCCCTATAGACAGTACTCTTTATAAAAGCTGTTCTTTTGACTTCAGATCAATTAGTGCTTGCAATTTATATGAAGAATTGAAGACTGGCTCTTGTTTAAACTCGACTGCTTGCACCTGTAGTATATTCACATAACTCCATACCTCTGTGAGTCCCTAAAGGGGAGTCCAGCGCTTTGTCTATCATGCACAAAAATCCAGAGAAACTGAACAGGTCAGGCAGCATCAATGGAGGAAAATGAACCTTTCTGGCTGAGACCCTTCTTCAGGTCAAAATGGTGCCTGACCTGCAGAATTCCTCCAACATTTTCTGTGTGTTGCTCAAGATTTCCAGCATCTGTAGAATTACTTGTGTCTACTCTGGCCACAAACTCCAGTCGAGTACACGCCACAAACTCCAGTCGAGTACACATCACAAACTCCTGCCAGGTACACGTCACAAACTCCTGCTCTGAGTAAAGGGATTTGTCGTCCTGAATACTGGTCACCAGTTACTGCAGTGCCCCACCTCACAAACACAGATCATTGGTGATATTTCAAACTGTGACTTAACCACATCTAACTCTTTATGTTTTACAGGTCTGGGAGGGAAATCGCTGATATTTGAAAAGGAAACAAGCAACAGCTATGTCAGAGTTTTCCCATCGTCTTTCACCGATTTGACCGCCTTTACTGTCTGCCTCAGGGCAGCCTCTGAATTGACCCGCAGTTACAGTTTATTCTCCTATGCAACGTCAGGCCATGACAATGAACTGTTGATTTGGTACACAGCTAATGGACACATCACCCTGTATATATACAATGAGATTGCAGTGTTTTCCCTTCCAAAGATGGATGCCTTGCTGAGACACATCTGTGTAACCTGGGAGTCTAGAGAGGGTTTGGTTACCATCTGGGTAAATGGGAAACGCTCTCTACAGAAGATTGGTGGGAAGGGTAGGGTTGTGAAAGGTTCTGGTCAGTTTATTCTTGGTCAGGAGCAGGACAGGCCTGGTGGAGGTTTTGACATACAACAGTCATTTGTTGGGGAGATAACTGATGTTAACATGTGGAATTGTGTGCTCGAACCCAGTAAGATTGAGACAGCAAATGAGGGATGTTTCTTTACCGGAGGCAACATCATCAACTGGGGAACAACTTCCTACGTATCAAGAGGGACGGTGACAATCAAGGACAATAATGACTGCATATTTTAGTGCCTTGGCTACAAAAGGATACAAAAGTTCACAGGGAGCACTTTCTCCCCAAGGCAATCTTACTGAATATGACCTTTCATTCCGATCTTTTCTCTCTAAATCAGATGATCAGTAGATATAGTGAAGTTGATTCTCGAATAAAGGGCTGTTCATGTCTGGGTAAGGGACCACTCAGTGAGTCCTTCCAGTTGCTCATCGACCCTCACTGACTGGAGAATGGCTTCAGACTCAGTGTAGAAGAGTCTCGCTCATTCTCTGTCACACGTTGGGAGTTGGATGGGGTGCAGAGAGCAATGAAGGATGTTTACAGGGATCAGATGTAAACTCCAGAGTACTATCCCACTCACTGAGCCTCATTTAACACGAGGAAATTACAACAACTGCTCAGGACAGACGAGCCCTCCCTCTTTAACCAGACTCCTCTCCTCATCCTTTCTGCTGGCCCCTTCCTCAGATCCCACTGGGAATAGTTCATCCCGGTTAAAAGGTGCACCAGCACAGAGCAGTGGCAGGGACATTTTCTGCCCTCACCCTGACACCCACAGGCAGACAATGAAGTGTCTGGGGCAGGGGTGGTGATGGTGATGGGCAGACATGGACTCTGGGGAAATCCCTGTGGTGGAAGGTGATCCTGCCCTGGACTTTGTTTGTGCTGATGGGAATTATTAGTCTCTCTCTCTCTCTCTCTCTCTCTCTCTCTCTCTCTCTCTCTCTCTGTGTCACATTGTTTGTTACACCAGGCTTTGGAAAGCTCACAGAATGTACTGTGCCACATGTGACTGGGATTAAACTGTAACACTGCTGTTTTTCAGCTGAGTAAATTAGCATCAAAACAAAAATGATCTTGTGTGTGGTTATTACTCTGTGTGTGTGTCTGTGTGTGGTCTTCAGTGAAAATTCAGCTCACTCTCAGTTCCCATCATTAAATCAACACACAAGACCATAAGATATAGGAACAGAATTAGGCTATTCACCCCATTAAACCTGCTCCACCATTCCATTATGGGTGATTTATTATCCCTCTCAACCCCACTCTCCTGTCGTCTCCCCATAAGCTTTGATGCCCTTAGTAATCAAGAACCTATCAATCCAAGCTTTAATAATATCCAATGACTTAGCCTCCACAGCCGTGTGTAGCAACAAATTCCACAGTTTCACCACACTGGTTAAAGAAATTCCTCTTCATCTCTGTTCTAAAGGGATGTCCTTCTATTCTGAGGCTATGCCCTCTGGTCCTAGACTCCTCATCTCCAGGAAACATCCTCTCCACATCCACTCTATCGTGGCCTTTCAATATATAATACATTTCAGTCAGATTCCCCCTCAGTCTAAACTCCAGTCAGTACAGGCCCAGAGCCATCAAACACTCATCGTACATTAACCCTTTCATTACTGGGTTCATTCTTATGAACCTCCTCTGGACCCTCTCCAATGCCAGCACATCCTTTCTTAGATAAGGTGCCAAAACTGTTCACCATATTCCAAGAATGGTCTGACCAATGCCTTATAAAGCCTCAGCATTACATCCTGTGATGGTATTGGGTTCACTGTCCACAAACCCTAAACTCAAAATAAGATTTCACATCCTATCCAATATAGGTACCTACTGGTATACTCACTATCGGAGGTTATATTGTACCAACCTATTCTCCAAGGACTAGCAACTTCCCTGTCTAGTCTCTGCGGTGAGATCCAGCTGTCAATACCCACTGCTGAGTGATGGATCCCCCTCCCATCTCTCAGCTGCAGCTCCCCTCTGTGGGTTGCCAACCGTTCTGTAACACTACTGTTTGCAAAGCTGTGCTTTTAGCTTCAGACTGATTACTGCTTCCAGTTTAAATTGGGAACTGAAGACCAGTTCTTGTTTACAACAAAAAGCTGACCAAAGAATATTTCTTTGAAGTTCAACTTTGTCACCAACAATTCTGACCCACTGGAGAGGTCGTGCCACTGTGTTGGACATCTAGGGTCAGCAATAGGCCTCCTGGCCCCTGGAAAATGAATATCCATCGTGATTATCCATTTTATATTCTCGTCCTCTCGAAACGAACACTAACTTGTACTTGCCTTCCTTATTACCAGCTCAACATGCAAGTAAACTTTTAAGGAATCCTACACAAGGACTCCCAAGTGCCTTTGCACCTCTCATGTCTGGATTTTCTCCCCATTTAGAAAATAGTCTACACCTTTATTCCTTCTACCAAAATGCCTGACCATACACTCCCTTACACTGTATTCCATCTGCCACTTCTTTGCCCATTATCCTAATCTGTCCATTACCTCTGCAGACACTCTGCTTCCTCAACACTACCTGCCCCTCCACCTATATTTGTGTCATCTACAAAGCCATCAATTCCATCATCCAAATCATTGACATATAATGTGAAAATGTTCTGGTAAGATGGTGGCATGTTTGTTTGCAACAACTTCTACAGGGTCAACAAAAGCTGCTACTGTCCTGTGTAAACATACAGTGCCTATAGAAAGTATTCACCCTCCCTCTGAAAGTTTTCATGTTTTATTATTTTACAATATTGAACCTCAGTGGACTTAATTTTACACTGATCAACTAAAAAAAACATGTCAAAGTGAAAACAAAATGATATAAATAAAACACAAAATAGTTGATTGCACCCCTTTCAAGTCAGTATTTAGTAGATGCACCTCTGGCAGCAATTACAGCCTTGAGTCTGTGTAAAAAGGTCTCCATCAGCTTTGCACATCTGGACACTGCAATTTCTCCCCATTCTCCTTTACAGAACTGCTCAAGCTCTGTCAGATTACATGGGGATCATGAGTGAACAGCCCTTTTCAAGTCCAGCCACAAATTTTCAATTGCATTGAGATCCAGACCCTGACTTGGCCACCACTCCAGGACATTGACTTTGTTGTTTTTAAGCCATTCCTGTGTAGCTTCAGCTTTATGCTTGGGGTCATTTTCTTGCTAAAAACCAATCTTCTCCCAAGTCATAGTTCTCTTGCAGACTGCATCCGGTTTTCCTCCAGGATTTCCCTGTATTTGCTACATTTATTTTACCCCCTATCAGGGCCTGCTGCAGCGAAGCATCCCCACAGCCACCACAATACTTCACGGTAAGGATGGTGTGTTTTTGATGATGTGCAGTGTTTGGCTTACACCAAACCTAGTGATGGCCAAAAAGCTCAATTTTGGTTTTATCAGACAGTAGAACCTTCTTCCAGCTGACTTCAGAATCTCCCACAAGCCTTCATTCCATTTCTTGATGATGGATTTAACTATATTCCAAGGGATATTCAATGACTTGGAAATTTTCTTGCATCCATCTCCTGACTTGTGCTTTTCAACAACCTTTTCACAGAATTGCTTGGAGTGTTCTTTTGTCTTCATGGTGTCATTTTTGCCAGGACACGGACTCTCCAGCAGTTGGACCTTCCAGATACAGGTGTATTTTTACTACAATCAATTGAAACACCTTGACTGCACACACTCATCTCCATTTAACTAGTTATGTGACTTCTAAAACCAATAGGCTGCACCGGTGATGATTTGGTGTGTCATTAAATGGGGGGAGGGGTGAATACTTGTGCAATCAAATATTTTGTGTCTTATATTAATTTAAATTACTTTGTAGAAATCTGTTTCACTTTGACACAAAAAAGTCTTTTTTCTGTTGATCAGTCGAAAAAGCCAAATTAAATCCACTGTAATCCAGTGTTGTAAAACAATAAAACATGAAAACTCCTGTGAGGGGTGAATAATTTTTATACACACTACTTCTAAAGATCACAAGATCCTGCTGCACATTAACAACTTGTCTACACCATGCATGTCCACACCATCAGCGAGTTGCTCATTGGTGGAGAAGGTGAAAGAGCTGCACATCATGCTGCTGCCTGAGTTGTTGGAGGCTTACCGTCTAGTTGTGAACGTGATTCATGGTCACTTTTCCTGTGATTGCAAGATCCTTTTTGACATTGTTAATCTGGTAGGCTGCAAGTTTGATTCGCTGATCTATTGGCTGAGGGCAGGAGTGGATGGCAGGGGGGCTGCACGGCCACGGTCGTAGGGAGGACGAGCCGTTGCCTGTCTGCTGCCGCCTGGAAAGCGGTGAGAACAGTCGAAGCTCGTGTGCTCCACCAGGGGGCGGTGTGGTTCGGCATCCAGGATGGAGTCGGTGCTGCCCTCCCAGTGCTTCACTTGGTGGAAGACAAACCAGCATTGTTGGGTCGTGATTGGCTGAGACAACCACAACTTGATTGGAAATCCACTTGCCATTTGCATGCCACATCTCCTGCAGTGAGGTCATCTGAAAGTGAATTCAGAAAGGTACCGGTTGATGCCACAACTGTCTCCATAACAATCACCATGCCCAAAGGAGGACAAACAGGGACTGAAACAATCTCTGTGCCTCTGGTTGCAAAGCATATTGGACCAAGAAAGGACCATGCAGCTCAGAGGAAGCAGAAAAGTGATTAAAGCACTGGTCCAAATATCCAAATAGAACATAGAACATAGTACAGCACATTACAGGCCCTTCAGCCCACAATGTTGTGCTGACCCTCAAACCCTGCCTCACATATAACCCCCCCACCTTAAATTCCTCCATATACCTGTCTAGTAGTCTCTTAAACTTCACTGGTGTGTCTGCCTCCACCATTAACTCAGGCAGTGCATTCCATGCACCAATCACTCTGAGTGAAAAACCTTCCTCTAATATCCCCCTTGAACTTCCCTCCCCTTAACTTAAAGCCATGTCCTCTTGTACTGAGCAGTGGTGCCCTGGGGAAGAGGCAAAAATGCAACTGATTTTGTAGGCAACATTCTGAAAAAGCTTCTGATGTGTCTCTCAGACAGTTACATAGAACCATAGAACATTACAGCACAGAAACAGACCTTTCGGCCCTTCTTGGCTGTGCCGAACCATTTTTCTGCCTAGTCCCACTGACCTGCACCTGGCCCATAGCCCTCCATACACCTCTCATCCATGTACCTGTCCAAGTTTTTATTAAATTTTAAAAGTGAGCCTGCATTTACCACTTCAACTGGCAGCTCATTCCACATTCCCACCACTCTCTGTGTGAAGAAGACCCCCCCTCAATGTTCCTTTTAAATTTTTCCCCTTCACCCTTAACCCATGTCCTCTGTTTTTTTTTTCTCCCCTAGCCTCAGTGGAAAAAGCCTGCTTGCACTTACTCTATCTATACCCATCATAATTTTATATACCCCTATCAAGTCTCCTCTCATTCTTCGATGTTCCAGGGAATAAAGTCCTAACCTATTTAACCTTTCTCTGTAGCTCAGTTTCTCAAGTCCCGGCAACATCCTTGTAAACCTTCTCTGCACTCTTTCAACCTTATTAATGTCCTTCCTATAATTAGGTGACCAAAACTGCACACAATACTCCAAATTTGGCCTCACTAATGTCTTATACAACCTCACCATAACATTTCAATTCTTATACTCAATACTTTGATTTATAAAGGCCAATGTGTCAAAAGCTGTTTTTATGACCCTACCTACCTGTGCCGCCACTATTAGGGAATTATGTATCTGTATTCCCTGATCCCTCTGTTCTACTGCACTCCTCAGTGTCCTACCATTTACCTTGTATGTTCTACCTTGGTTTGTCCTTCCAAAGTGCAATACCTCACACTTGTCTGCATTAAACTCCATCTGCCTTTTGTCAGCCCATTTTTCCAGCTGGTCCAAATCCCTCTACAGGATTTGAAAACCTTCATCGCTGCCAACTACACCTCCAATCTTAGTATCATCAGCAAATTTGCTGATCCAATTTACCACATTATCATCCAGATCATTGATATAGATGACAAATAACAATGGACCCAGCACTGATCCCTGTAGCACACCACTAGTCACAGGCCTCCACTCAGAGAAGCAATCCTCCACTACCACTCTCTGACTTCTCCCATTGAGCCAATGCCTAATCTAATTTACTACCTCACCATGTATACCTAGTGACTGAATCTTCCTAACTAACCTCCCATTCGGGATCTTGTCAAAGGCCTTACTGAAGTCCATGTAGACAACATCCACTGCCTTCCCTTCATCCATTTTCCTGGTAATCTCCTCGAAAAACTCTAATAGATTTGTTAAACATGACCTACCATGCCCAAAGCCATGTTGACTCTCCCTAATAAGTCCCTGTCTATCCAAATACTTGTAGATCCTATCTCTTAGTACTCCTTCCAATAACTTACCTACTACTGACGTCAAACTTATCGGCCTATAATTTCCCGGATTACTTTTAGAGCCTTTTTTATACAATGGAACAACATGAGCTATCCTCCAATCCTCCAGCACCTCACCCATAGATACCGACATTTTAAATATATCTGCCAGGGCCTCTGCAATTTCAACACTAGTCTCCTTCAAGGTCCGAGGGAATACTCTGTCAGGTCCTGGGGATTTATCTACTCCGATTTGTCTCAAGATAGCAAGCACCTCCTCCTCTTCAATCTGTATAGGTTCCATGACCTCTCTACTTGTATGCCTTATTTCCATAGATTCCATTCCAGTTTCCTTAGTAAATACAGATGCAAAAAACCCATTTAAGATCTCCCCCATTTCTTTTGGTTCCATACATAGCCGACCACTCTGATCTTCAAGAGGACCAATTTTATCCCTTACTATCCTTTTGATCTTAATATACCTGTAGAAGCTCTTGGGATTATCCTTCACCTTGACTGCCAAAATTACCTCATGTCTTCTTTTAGTCCTCCTGATTTCTTTCTTAAGTATTTTCTTGCTCTCTTTATACTCCTGAAGCAGCTTGTTTGCTCCTTGTTGCCTATACCAGTCATACATCTCTCTCTTCTTCTTTATCAGATTTCCAATATCCCTCAAAAACCAAGGTTCCTTATTCTTATTCACTTTGCCTTTAATCCTGACAGGAACATACAAACTCTGCACTCTCAAAATTTCTCCTTTGAAGGTCTCCCACTTACCAACGACATCCTTGCCAGAGAACAACCTGTCCCAATCCACGCTCTTTAGATCCATTCTCATTTCTTCAAATTTGGCCTTCTTCCAGTTTAGAACCTCAACCCAAGGACCAAATCTATCTTTATCCATGATCAAGTTGAAACTAATGGTATTATGATTACTGGAACCAAAGTGTTCCCTGATACACACTTCTGTCAATTGTCCTAACTCGTTTCCTAATAGGAGATCTAATATTGCATCCTCTCTAGTTGGTACCTCTATATATTGATTTAGAAAACTTTCCTGAACACATTTTACAAACTCTAACCCATCTAGACCTTTAACAGTATGGGAGTCCCAATCAATATGTGGAAAATTAAAATCTCCTACAATCACAACTTTCTGTCTCCTGCAGTTGTCTGTTATCTCTCTGCAGATTTGCTCCTCCAATTCTCACTGACTATTGGGTGGTCTATAATACAGCCCCATTAATGTGGTCATACCTTTCCTGTTCCTCAGCTCCACCCATATGGCCTCGGTAGACAAGCTCTCTAATCTGTCCTGCCTGAGCACTGCTGTAACATTTTCCCTGACGATCAATGCCACCCCCCACCCACCCTTCATCCCTCTGCCTCTATCATGTCTGAAACATAGGAACCCTGGAACATTAAGCTGCCAGTCCTGCCCCTCCTGTAGCCAGGTTTCACTAATGGCTACAATGTCATAATTCCATGTGTCAATCCATGCCCTCAGCTCGTCAGCCTTCCCCACAATACACCTCACATGAAATAGACACACCTCAGAAGATTATTACCACCACTCACAACCCTTATATTTGTGACTTTGCATGAACATTTAACATCATTTATTTTCACCCCGCTCCACTAACTGCTCTAGCACTCTGGTTCTCACCCCCCTGCAAAATCTAGTTTATACCCCCCAATAGCACTAACAAACCTCCCTGCAAGGATATTGGTCCCCCTGTAGTTCAGGTGTAACCCGTCTCTCTTGTACATCCCACCTGCCCCAGAAGAGGTCCCAATGATCCTGAAATCTGAAACCCTGCCCCCTACACCAGTTCCACAGCCACGTGTTCATCCTCCAGAGCATCCTATTCTTACCCTCACTGACACGTGGCACGGGTAGTAATCCTGAGATTACCACCCTCGAGGTCCTGCTTTTTAACTTCCTACCAAGCTCTCTGTACTCACTCTTCAGGAACTCCTCACTCTTACTTCCTACGTCATTGGTACCGATGTTTACCATGACATCTGGCTGATCACCCTCCCACTTCAGAATTCTGTGCATGCGATCAGAGACATCCCTGACCCTGGCACCCGGGAGGCAACAAACCATCTGGGAGTCTCTGTCACAATCACAGAACCAACTGTCTGTACCCCTGACTATAGAGTCCCCTATCACTACCGCTCTCCTCTTTTTCCACCCTCCCTTCTGCACTGCAGAACCAGACTCAGTGCCAGAGATCCGGCTGCCACAGCTTGTCCTAGGTAAGTCATCCCCCGCAACAGTATCCAAATCGTTATACTTGTTGAGGGAAATGGCCACAGGGGAGCCCTGCTCTGCCTGCCCTTTCCCCTTCCCTCACCTGACGGTAACCCAATTACCTGTGCCCTGCTCCTTTGGCATAGCTACCTCCCTGAAACTACTATCTATAAACTCCTCATTCTCCCAAATGATCTGGAGGTCATCCAGCTCCTGCTCCAGTTCCCTGATGCGGTTTGTTAGGAGCTGCAGCTGGATGCACCTTTTGCAGGTGTTGTTGTCCCTGACTAACCACGTGCTGCAAGAGGAGCATTCCAACATCCTGCCTGGCATTCTCTCTAAACTTACTAGTTAAAAAAGAAATCGAATGAGAAAAACAACAACAGCTTACCGGAACCTACCCTCACCTCTACCTGTTCATGCCGAAGCCTGTTGAGCCAAAGCCATCCCACTCTGACTCAGTCCTCTCCGATGACAGCCGCTGTGATGATGGCTGCCTCGCTAGACGAAACTTCCTTTATAGTGTGCTAGCTGACCGGCTGTCTTCAGCTCCTCCGCTCCTAATTGGTTGGCCGTTTAAAAAACTGAAAAAGCCTGCAAATCCTCTCCTTCTCAAGCTCTGATGAAATGGGGCTTTGCTTTAAGCTGGAAGAGGGTTCAACAAGCTTCAGGAAGGTTGCAAAAGTTCGACTTCTGTGTGTATAAAGAACCCGAATTTCCTCTGTTTGCATTAATGATAGTGTATGAACTTCAAGAGGAACGTCAAAGCCCAGCTGGATAAATCGAAGGCCAAAAAGAAAGGTGTGAATGAAGATCAAAAACAGAGGATTCATCAGAAGATGTGGGTGTGGAAACCAGAAGGAGAGATCGTAAAGGGATAAATAGAAGGATTATGAAGAGAATACTCCAGGGAACTAAATGGATCTTCTCAACAGTAAGGTGCACAAATAAGAAGAGATGGGGTGAAGGAACGTGAGAAAGAAAAATAAAGGAATCAAAGTGGATCCAGAGAGAAAAGGAGAAGAAAGGAGTCCAGAGCTGACAGAGCCACTTCCTGCCGTCTCAGAGTCAACTCCGACAGCCAACACAGAGGAGGCCCCAGAACCTGAGATTGTATTCACGGCCATGAGTCTCACGTCCCAGAGTGATCCTCCTTGTCTGGAAAGACGTTATCCCACAAGAGTAAAAAATCCTCCACAGTGATTAAATCTTTAAGACTGATAGGGACAATGTAAAAGTTACTATGCTGTGGATGTCTGTACATACTGGCTGTGCTACACAATATATTGTGTATATAGATTGTAGATGCAGTCTATATTGAGATGGAGTTTAAAGCTAAGCAGGAGGAGGAGTGTTGTGCATTTAATATTTTAGTTATATTTATATAATAATTATATTTGAATAATCTTGCATATATATATTGGCCAATTGAGCATTTTTAGTCATTTAATTCATTACAGGTTCCGTGTAAAAATGTGTTAATTGCATACAACATCACGTTACCATGTGATATGTGTGTGCCTCGTTTAAAGCAAAGACAAAATCACACCCGCATTTTTCCCAAGCACGGTGATCCTCCTTGTCTGGAAAGACGTTATCCCACAAGAGTAAAAAATCCTCCACAGTGATTAATTCTCTAAGACTGAATGGGACAATGTAAAATTTACTGTGCTGTGGATGTCTGTAATGTGGCTGTGTTACACAATATATTATGTGTGTGTGTATACATATATAATATAGATGCACTCTATTGAGATGGAGTTTATAGCTAATCAGGGAGGAGCATTGAGAATTTAATATTTTAATTATATTTGAATTATCTTGTGTATATATTGGCAGATTAAGCATTCTTATTCATTTAAATAATTCATTACAGGTTCTATGTAAAAACATGTTAATTGCATACATCATCACGTTACCATGTGACACGTGCGTGCGCAACTCCTTTAAAGGCAAAGTCGCACCCGTATTTCTGACTCCCTGCATCTTCCTTAACGTTAATTTAGTGTTTTGTGTTACAGAACCTAACACCAAGTAAACAACATTCTCCTTTGTCTATCTTGCCTATCATTTCCTGAAAGAATTTTAAGAAATTTGCCAGCAAGATTTCTCCTTAAAAAACCATACTGGTCTATTTTATTATGCACTACCTAGTACCCCAACACATCATCGTTAGTAATAGACCCTGTACTGTATGGATCTGTTTCTTTTAGAGCAATGACTCTCCTTAGCACTACTCATGGATGATAACTTACCTATGTCCAGATGGTCTGCACCCTAGGGTACTAAAGGAGGTGGCCATGGAAACTGCGGATGCATTGGTAATCATTTTCCAATGTTCCTTAGATTCAGGATCAGTTCCTGAGGATTGGAGAATGGCTAATGTTATCCCACTTTTTAAGAAAGGAGGGAGGGAGAAAACAGAGAACTATCGACCTGTCAGCCTGACATCGGTGGTGGGAAAGATGCTAGAGTCCATTATTAAGGATGAAATAGTGGCATATCTAGATAGCAGTGATAGGATTGGGCCGAGCCAGCATGGATTTACCAAGGGTAAATCATGCTTGACTAATCTGTTGGAGTTTTTCGAGGATGTAACCAGGAAGTTAGACGGGGGAGATCCAGTGGATGTAGTGTACCTCGATTTTCAGAAGGCATTTGATAAGGTCCGACATAGAAGATTGGTGGGTAAAATCAAAGCTCAGGGCATCGGGGGGAAGGCATTGACATGGATAGAAAACTGGTTGGCAGATAGAAAGCAAAGGGTAGCGGTGAATGGGTGTTTCTCGGAATGGCAGGTGGTGACTAGTGGGGTGCCACAGGGCTCGGTATTGGGACCACAGCTGTTTACCATTTACGTTAACGATTTGGATGAAGGCATAGAAAATAACATCAGCAAATTTGCTGATGATACTAAGCTGGGTGGCAGTGTGACATGTGATGAGGATGTTAGGAGAATTCAGGGTGACTTGGATAGGTTGGGTGAGTGGGCAGATACTTGGCAGATGGCGTTTAATGTGAATAAGTGTGAGGTTATCCACTTTGGGAGTTAGAACAGGAAGGCAGATTATTATCTGAACAGTATAGAGTTGGGTAAGGGAGTAATACAAAGAGATCTCGGAGTCCTTGTTCATCAGTCACTGAAGGTGAATGAGCAAGTGCAGCAGGCAGTGAAGAAGGCTAATGGAATGTTGGCCTTTATTACAAAGGGAATTGAGTACAAGAGCAAGGAAATCCTCTTGCATTTGTACAGAGCCCTGGTGAGACCACACCTGGAGTATTGTGTACAGTTTTGGTATCCAGGGTTAAGGAAGGACATCCTGGCTGTAGAGGAAGTGCAGCGTAGATTCATGAGGTTAATTCCTGGGATGTCAGGACTGTCTTACGCAGAGAGGTTAGAGAGACTGGGCTTGTACACACTGGAATTAAGGAGATTGAGAGGGGATCTGATTGAAACATATAAGATTATTAAGGGATTGGACAAGATAGAGGCAGGAAATATGTTCCAGATGCTAGGAGAGTCCAGTACCAGAGGGCATGGTTTGAGAATAAGGGGTAGGTCATTTAGGACAGAGTTAAGGAAAAACTTCTTCTCCCAGAGAGTTGTGGGGGTCTGGAATGCACTGCCTCGGAAGGTAGTGGAGGCCAATTCTCTGGATGCTTTCAAGAAGGAGCTAGATAGGTATCTTATGGATAGGGTAATCAAGGGATATGGGGACAAGACAGGAACCGGGTATTGATAGTAATTGATCAGCCATGATCTCAAAATGGCGGTGCAGGCTCGAAGGGCCGAATGGTCTACTTCTGCACCTATTGTCTATTGTCTATTTGTGGTTTCTATGCACACGCATTCTGCTGTTCTCTCTCCCTCTCTGTAATGTGAATAAACCTGTTAAGCCACCTCCACATGCGTGCTTTTATTTAATGGACACTTACTGTACATACACAACAAATTGGTGAGGAGTACGAACCTGAATGTCCACAGATATCACCGGCTGCACTGACAGTTACGAGATTTGGAGGAAGGGAGAGAGACAGTGAGAGAAAAGAGTTTAACAGTACAGAGATGGTTGTCACAGATGCTAACAAAGGGATGCAGGAGTAATAGGGTATGGTGCATGGTGAGAAACACACAACTAGCAAAGTTATAGTGAAAATAACATGCTGGGCTTAGCCGGGAAAGTTGACGAATTTGATAGGGCTTATGAGGACTGGGAATTGTATATCGTGAGGATTGAACTGTATTGTAACACGGAAGAAGTGGATGAGGAAAAGAAAGCTTCCACGCTTATTAGCTTAATGGGTGCTAAAACTTGCAGGCTCTTATGCAACTTAGGACCTCCTGAGAAGTCAGCAAGCAAAACGTTCAACAAAGTTGTTGCAATTTTACAAAATCACTTGCACCCTCAACTGCTAGTAATAGCTGAAATCAAAAGGAATCAGTCAAAGGATGAAAGCATTTCTGAATACATTACAGAACTGTGCAAATTTTCCCCGTACTGTCACTTTGGAGATGGACTTTCTGATGCATTAAGGGACTGACTTGTATGTGGCATGCATAGTCAAAGCACTTGAAAGAGGCTGCTGTCAGAGAGACCTATCCTTAGAACAGGCATTGACCCTTACAATGTCATTGGAGATAGCAGAAAAGAATGTGTCAGAACTATAGAAAAAGAATTTTTAAAGTGATATGTACAAAATGTTCCTGAATGGTGGATAAAGCCAAAAATTCTATTGATGTGGCAAATCCTCCCACGATCCAAATGACTGTTGGTTAAAAGAAAAAGTTTCCAGAAAGTGTCACATAGAGTGTGCAAATCAGACAAAAAGAACAAAGAGAAAAACCACACAGAGTGAAAAGTTTCAAACACAAAACGAAACAAATGCAGAAAGTAATTGAATGTGAAACTGAATCAGACAACACAGAGTCTGACAAAGGTGAGCTGTCATGCCTAGCACTGCATAGCATTACTGAAGCTGATCATGAAATCATATAGATCACAACAGATGTGCCTAATGTAAAACTGAAGTTGGAGCTGGATACAGGGTCAGCTCTATCTATAATTTCAGAGGTTGACTACAACAGACCGTTTTGTAAGCTACCATTAAAAAAGACCTCAGGAATGCTAAAGACCTACACAGGTGAAAACGTGACTCCCAAAGGCAAACTGAAAGTAAATGTGACGTATGGAGGCAAAACACCGCAGTTAGAGACTTATTTGTTAAAAAGTGGAGGGTCAGCTCTTTTCGGAAGTGAATGGTTGAGAAGAATCCGACTGGACTGGCACTCAGTCAAGGCTCTCAATGTGTCTTCATCAGGCAATGGAGTCCAAGTGGTAGCTCTAACCAGAGACTGTCACAGTGTTTAATGCTAATGAGAAGGTATTTGAGAAAGGGGTTGATAAGCTCAAAGGAATGAAGGCCAGAATTGAACTGGATCAGCAACACGAGGATTCCATAAAGTACATCCAGTGCCTTACACATTACGTTCTAAAGTGGATGCCGAACTTCAGAGCTTGGAGGCATCTGGCATTCTGTCCTAGGTAGAGCGGAGTGATTGGGCCATGACCGTTGTCCCAGTGATCAAGAAAGGGAAGGCTGGAGCTGTTCGAGTATGCAGGGGCCTCAAAGTGAGCAGGAACTATACGCTGCATACTGTGCAGTATAACCTGCCACAAATAGAAGATATTTGCATCTTTGGCAGGAGGGGAGAGGTTTTCAGAGATTGACTTGTCACAAGCCTATCTGCAAATGGAGATTGAGGAGTTAAACGTAAGTACCTCACAATCAACATTCACAAGGGACTGTTCCAGTATAAATCATCTTGTCTTTGGCGCCGCTTCAGCCCAGCAATTTGGCAACAAACAACGGACCAAGTGCTCCAAGATATCCCAGGAACACAATGTTACCTTGATGGCATCATTGACTCTGGCAAGAATGGTGAAGAGCAGCTCCAGAACCTTGGTAAAGTGCTTCCTAGCTGAGTGAGTATGGACGGCCCGCAGAGAGAGAAATGTGAGTCTTTCAAGAATAAAATCTCATACTGTGGACAAGTCATCGACAAACATGGCTGGCATATGTCACAAGAGAAGACTGAAGCAGTGCTACAGACATCCAAACCAGAAAATGTGTCACAACCACTACCATCGGTTTCTCCCAAACACTGCTACAGTGCTGCATCCGTTGAACTTACTGTTACAAAGTGGGAATGGTCAGAAAGATTTCAAAGAGTATTCAAGAAAACAAGGAGATGAATAACATCAGATGAACTGCTCACCCATTATCACCCATCTCTACCCATCAGACTGTCCTGTGATACATCCCCTTATAACCATATAACAATTACAGCACAGAAACAGGCGATCTCAGCCCTTTTAGTCTGTGCCGAATGCTTAATCTCACCTAGACCCACTGACCTGCACTCAGCCCATAACCCTCCATTCCTTTCCTGTCCATATACCTATCCAATTTTACTTTAAATGACAATACCGAACATGCCTCTACCGTTTCTACTGGAAGCTCGTTCCACACAGCTACCACTCTCTGAGTAAAGAAATTCCCCTAGTGTTACCCCTAAACTTTTGTCCCCTAACTCTCAATAGACAATAGACAATAGGTGCAGAAGTAGACCATTCGGCCCTTCGAGCCTGCACCGCCATTTTGAGATCATGGTTGATCAATTACTATCAATACCCGGTTCCTGCCTTGTCCCCATATCCCTTGATTACCCTATCCATAAGATACCTATCTAGCTCCTTCTTGAAAGCATCCAGAGAATTGGCCTCCACTACCTTCCGAGGCAGTGCATTCCAGACCCCCACAACTCTCTGGGAGAAGAAGTTTTTCCTTAACTCTGTCCTAAATGACCTACCCCTTATTCTCAAACCATGCCCTCTGGTACTGGACTCTCCCAGCATCTGGAACATATTTCCTGCCTCTATCTTGTCCAATCCCTTAATAATCTTATATGTTTCAATCAGATCCCCTCTCAATCTCCTTAATTCCAGCGTGTACAAGCCCAGTCTCTCTAACCTCTCTGCATAAGACAGTCCAGACATCCCAGGAATTAACCTCGTGAATCTACGCTGCATATCCTCTACAGCTAGGATGTCCTTCCTTAACCCTGGATACCAAAACTGTACACAATACTCCAGGTGTGGTCTCACCAGGGCTCTGTACAAATGCAAGAGGATTTCCTTGCTCTTGTACTCAATTCCCTTTGTAATAAAGGCCAACATTCCATTAGCCTTCTTCACTGCCTGCTGCACTTGCTCATTCACCTTCAGTGACTGATGAACAAGGACTCCGAGATCTCTTTGTATTACTCCCTTACCCAACTCTATACCGTTCAGATAATAATCTGCCTTCCTGTTCTAACTCCCAAAGTGGATAACCTCACACTTATTCACATTAAACGCCATCTGCCAAGTATCTGCCCACTCACCCAACCTATCCAAGTCACCCTGAATTCTCCTAACATCCTCATCACATGTCACACTGCCACCCAGCTTAGTATCATCAGCAAATTTGCTGATGTTATTTTCTATGCCTTCATCCAAATTGTTAACGTAAATGGTAAACAGCTGTGGTCCCAATACCGAGCCCTGTGGCACCCCACTAGTCACCACCTGCCATTCCGAGAAACACCCATTCACCGCTACCCTTTGCTTTCTATCTGCCAACCAGTTTTCTATCCATGTCAATGCCTTCCCCCTGATGCCCTGAGCTTTGATTTTACCCACCAATCTTCTATGTGGGACCTTATCAAATGCCTTCTCAACTCATGTACTCTTGTTTGAATCTCCCCTACTGTCAATGGAAAAAGCCTATCCATGTCAACTCTATCTATCCCCCTCATAATTTTAAATACCTCTATCAAGTCCCGCCTCAACCTTCTATGCTCCAAAGAATAAAGACCTAACTTGTTCAACCTTTCTCTGTAACTTAGGTGCTGAAACCCGGGTAACATTCTAGTAAATCTCCTCTGTACTCTCTCTAATTTGTTGACATCATTCCTATAATTCGGTGACCAGAAATGTACACAATACTCCAAATTTGGCCTCACCAGTGCCTTGTACAATTTTAACATTACATCCCAACTCCTATACTCAATGCTCTGATTTATAAAGAACAGCATACCAAAAGCTTTCTTCACCACCCTATCCGCATGAGATTCCACCTTCAGGGAACTATGCACCATTATTCCTAGATCACAGTGTTCTACTGCATTCTTCAATGCCCCACCATTTACCATGTATGTCCTATTTGGATTATTCCTACCAAAATGTAGCACCTCACACTTATCAGCATTAAACTCCATCTGCCATCTTTCAGCCCACTCTTCTAACTGGCCTAAATCTTTCTGCAAGCTTTGAAAACCTGCTTCATTATCCACAACGCCACCTACCTTAGTATCATCTTCATACTTACTAATCCAATTTACCACCCCATCATCCAGATCATTAATGTATATGACAAACAACATTGGACTCAGTACAGATCCTTGAGGCACACCACCAGTCACCGGCCTCCAACCTGACAAACAGTTATCAACCACTACTCTCTGGCATCTCCCATCCAGCCACTGTTGAATCCATTTTACTACTTCAATATTAATACCTAACGATTGAACCTTCCTAACTAACCTTCCGTGTGGAACCTTGTCAAAGGCCTTACTGAAGTCCATATAGACAACATCCACTGCTTTACCCTCATCAACTTTCCTCGTATCCTCTTCAACAATTCAATAAGATTTGTCAAACATGACCTTCCACGCACAAATCCATGCTGACTGTTTCTAATCAGACCCTGTCTATCCAGATAATTATATATACCATCTCTAAGAATACTTTCCATTAATTTACCCATCACTGATGTCAAACTGACAGGCCTATAATTGCTAGGTTTACTCTTAGAACCCTTTTTAAACAATGGAACCACACAAGCAATATGCCAATCCTCTGGCATCATTCCCGTTTCTAAATGGCATTTGAAATATCTCTGTCAGAGCCCCTGCTATTTCTACACTAACTTCCCTCAAGGTCCTAGGGAATATCCTGCCAGGACCTGGAGATTTATCCACTTTTATATTCCTTTAAAGCGCCAGTACTTCCTCCTCTTTAATTGTCATAGTTTCCATAACTTCCCTACTTGTTTCCCTAACCTTACACAATTCAATATCCTTCTCCTTAGTGAATACCAAAGAAAAGAAATTGTTCTAATTCTCCCCCATCCCTTTCGGCTCCACACATAGCTGCCCACTCTATTCTCTAAGTGACCAATTTTATCCCTAACTATCCTTTTGCTATTAATATAACTGTAGAAACCCTTTGGATTTATTTTCACCTTACTTGCCAAAGCAACCTCATATCTTCTTTTAGCTTTTCTAATTTCTTTCTTAAGATTCTTCTTACATTCTTTATATTCCTCAAGCACCTCATTTATTCCATGCTGCCTATATTTATTGTAGATCTCTCTCCTTTTCCTAACCAAGTTTTTAATATCCCTTGAAAATCATGGATCTCTCAAACTTTTAACCTTTCCTTTCAACCTAACAGGAATATAAAGACTCTGTACCCTCAAAATTTCACCTTTAAATGACCTCCATTTTTCTATTACATCCTTCCCATAAAACAAATTGTCCCAATCCACTCCTTCTAAATCCTTTCGCATCTCCTCAAAGTTAGCCTTTCTCCAATCAAAAATCTCAACCCTGGGTCCAGTCCTATCCTTCTCCATAATTATATTGAAACTAATGACATTGTGATCACTGGACCCAAAGTGCTCCCCAACACATACCTCTGTCACCTGACCTATTTCATTCCCTAACAGAAGATCCAACACTGCCCCTTCTCTAGTTGGTACCTCTATGTATTGCTGCAAAAAACTATCCTGCATACATTTTACAAACTCCAAACCATCCAGCCCTTTTACAGTATGGGCTTCCCAGTCTATGTGTGGAAAATTAAAATCTCCTACAATCACAACCCTGTGCTTACTACAAATATCTACCATCTCCTTGCAAATTTGGTCCTGCAAATCTTGCTCCCCGTTAGGTGGTCTATATACACCCCTATAAGTGTTACTACACATTTCCCATTCCTCAATTCCACTCACATAGTCTCCCTAGACGTGCCCTGTAATCTATCCTGCCAGAGCACCGCAGTAATATTTTCTCTGACAAGCAACGCAACACCCACTCCCCCCGTCCCTCTGATTCTATCACACATGAAGCAACGAAATCCAGGAATATTTAGTTGCCAATCACAACCCTCCTGCAGCCATGTTTCACAAATAGCTACAACATCATATTTCCAGGTATCAATCCATGCTCTAAGCTCATCCACCTTTCTTACAATGCTCTTAGCATTAATATAGATGTATTTAAGAAATTCTCCACGTCTTACTCTCTGTTTACCTCTAACAATAGACAATAGGTGCAGAAGCAGACCATTCGGCCCTTCGAGCCTGCACCGCCATTCTGAGATCATGGCTGATCATCTACTATCAATACTCGGTTCCTGCCTTGTCCCCATATCCCTTGATTCCCCTATCCATAAGATACCTATCTAGCTCCTTCTTGAAAGCATCCAGAGAATTGGCCTCCACTGCCTTCTGAGGCAGTGCATTCCACACCCCCACAACTCTCTGGGAGAAGAAGTTTTTCCTTAACTCTTCCTTCTTCACTGCCTGCTGCACTTGCTCATTCACCTTCAGTGACTGATGAACAAGGACTCCTAGATCTCTTTGTATTTCTCCCTTACCTAACTCTACACCGTTCAGATAATAATCTGCCTTCCTGTTCTTACTCCCAAAGTGGATAACCTCACACTTATTCACATTAAACGTCATCTGCCAAGTATCTGCCCACTCACCCAACCTATCCAAGTCACCCTGAATTCTCCTAACATCCTCATCACATGTCACACTGCCACCCAGCTTAGTATCATCAGCAAACTTGCTGATGTTATTCTCAATGCCTTCATCTAAATCGTTGATGTAAATCATAAACAGCTGTGGTCCCAATACTGAGCCCTGTGGCACCCCAGTAGACACCACATGCCATTCTGAGAAACACCCATTCACCGCTACCCTTTGCTTTCTATCTGCCAAGCAGTTTTCTATCCATGTCAATATCTTCCCCCCAATGCCATGAGCTCTGATTTTACCCACCAATCTCCTATGTGGGACCTTATCAAATGCCTTCTGAAAATCGAGGTACACTACATCCACTGGATCTCCCCCATCTAACTTCCTGGCTACATCCTCAAAAAACTCCAGTAGATTAGTCAAGCATGATTTGCCCTTGGTAAATCCATGTTGGCTCGGCCCAATCTTATCATGCTATCTAGATATGCCACTATTTCATCTTTAATGATGGACTCTAGCATCTTCCCCACTACTGATGTTAGGCTGACAGGATGATAGTTCTCTGTTTTCTCCCTCCCTCCCTTCTTAAAAAGTGGGATAACATTAGACATTCTCCAATCCTCAGGAACTGATTCTGAATCTAAGAAACATTGGAAAATGATTACCAATGCATCCGCAATTTCCAGGGCCACCTCCTTTAGTACCCTAGGATGCAGACCATCTGGACCTGGGGACTTATTAGCCTTCAGTCCCATCAGTCTACTCATCACCGTTTCCTTCCTAATGTCAATTTGTTTCATTTCCTCTGTTACCCTATGTCCTTGGCCCATCCATACATCTGGGAGATTGCTTGTGTATTACCTAGTGAAGACAGATCTAAAGTACTTATTAAATTCTTCTGCCATTTCTCTGTTTCCCATAACAATTTCACTCAGTTCATTCTTCAAGGGCCCAACATTGTTCTTAACTATCCTCTTTTTCTTCACATACCTAAAAAAGCTTTTGCTATCCTCCTTTATATTCCTGGCTAGCTTGCGTTCGTACCTCATTTTTTCTCCCCGTATTGCCTTTTTAGTTAAGTTCTGTTGTTCCTTAAAGATTTCCCAATCATCTGTCTTCCAACTCACCTTAGCTCTGGCATACTTCTTTTTTTTTAATGCTATGCAATCTCTGACTTCCTTTGTCAATCACTGTGGCCCCTTTCCCCCCTTTGAATCCTTCCTTCTCTGGGGGATGAACTGATTTTGCACCTTGTGCGTTATTCCCAAGAATACCTGCTATTGCTGTTCCACTGTCTTTTCTGCTAGGCTATCCGTCCAGTCAACTTTGGCCAGCTCCTCCCTCATGGCTCCACAGTCTCCTTTGTTCAACTGCAACACTGACACCTCCGATCTGCCCTTATCCTTCTCAAATTGCAGATAAAAACTTATCATATTATGGTCACTACCTCCTAATGCCTCCTTTACTTCAAGATCGCTTATCAAATCCTGTTCATTACATAACACTAAATCCAGAATAGTCTTGTCCCTGGTCGGCTTTCGTACAAGCTGTTTCAAGAATGCATCCTGTAGGCACTCTACAAACTCCCTATCCTGTGGTCCAGCACCAACCTGATTCTCCCAGTTCACCTGCATGTTGAAATCCCCCATAACTACTGCGACATTACCTTTGCCACATGCCAATGTTAACTCCCTATTCAACTTGCACCCAATATCCATGCTACTGTTTGGTGGCCTGTAGACAACACCCATTTGGGTCCTTTTGCCCTTACTGTTCCTCAGTTCTATCCACACAAACTCTACTTCTCCTGATCCTATGTCCCCCCTTGCAAAGGACTGAATCTCATTCCTCACCAACAGGGCCACCCCACCCCCTCTGCCCACATTTCTGTCCCTACGATAGCACATATACCCTTGTACATTCATTTCCCAGGTCTGATCTCCCTGCAGCCATCTCTCCGTTATCCCAACAACATCATAGTTACCCATTCGCACCTGAGCTTCAAGCTCATCCGCCTTATTTCTGACACTTCGTGCATTCAGATACAGAATTTTTAGCCCATTTCTCCTCTCTCTGTTTAAATCGCTGCCTACTGTGCTTAACCCAGCTCCCCGAACTCCCATCGGGCTATAAGCCCCTTGAATTTTGTTGTCCTTCCTAAATTTACTTATTCTTTCTGCACATTTAACTCCATGTTCTGTCAGACCATCCCTCTGTACGTGTCCTCCTTATCACTTGTTCCGCCTCACCTTTCTCTACTACACACTTAATATTCCGGAACCGTGTAGTCCCCACCTGTCCTTTATTCTTCATCTCGCTATCCTTTCTCACATTTGGATCCCCGCCCCCTGCAAATTTAGTTTAAACCCCCCCGAGCAGCACTAGCAAACTTTCCTGCAAGAATGTTAGTACCGCTCCAGTTCAGGTGTAAACTGTCCCATTGGAACAGATCCCACCTTCCCTGGAGCAAAGCCCAATTATCTAAAAACCTGAAGCCCTCCCTCCTGCACCATCCTCTCAGCCACGTATTAATCTGTATAATCCTTCTGTTCCTTGCCTCACTTGCATGTGGCACAGGTAGCAATCCTGAGATTGTTACCCTGGAGGTCCTGCCCTTCAGCTTCACACCTAACTCCCTGAACTCACTACGCAGGACCCCCTCACTCATCCTACCCATGTCATTGGTCCCTACATGGACCACAACATCTGGGTTCTTGCCCTCCCTCTCGAGAATAACCTGCACCCGATCTGAGATGTCCCCGGACCCTGGCACCAGGGAGGCAACATACCATCTGAGACTCCCGATCTTCCCCACAAAATCTCCTATCCGCCCCCCCCGACTATAGAATCCCCTATCACTACCGCTTTCTTCTCTTCCCTCCTCCCCTTCCTAGTCGAGGGTCCAACCTCAGTGCCAGAGACAGGACCACTGCAACTTGTTCCTGGTAGGTCATCCCCACCAACAGTATCCAAAACGGTATACTTATTTTTGATGGGAATGGCCACAGGGGTGCTCTGCTCTCTCTGTCTGCTCCCCCTGCCTCTCGTGACTGTCACCCATTTGCCTACCCACTGTCTTTTCGGTGTGACTACCTCCCGATAACTCTTACCTATCTCTGTCTCTGCCTCCAGAATGATCCGTAGTTCATCCAGCTCCTGCTCCAATTCCCTAACTCGGTCTGATAGGAGCTGCAGCTGGATGCACCTATTGCAGGTGTGGTCATCAGGGACAACTGTGTTGACTCTGACCTCCCACATACTGCATACGGTGCACACCACTGCTCTAACTGTCTCCCTCGTTACCTGATCCCAGATTAGTCAGAATAAATGAAAAAAGTACCTACCGACCTTACCTTTTTACCTCAGCAAGCACGTACTCAGGCTCGCTGATTACCTCTCATCAAAGTCCCCTTGCGCCGAAACCCTCTGCACTCTGCTCCCACGCACTCCACTGCCTGCTCCTAAAAGTGGGCCTCTTTTTAAACTCCGCGCTCGCCACTGATGTCACCCGCGCCTGCGCAGTTTTACCTTCCTCCTCAGGTACTGTCCAGGTAGGTCCAACGGTCTCGGCCTACCTACCTACCTACCTAACAGTACAAAGAACTTTACTGGCTTCTTTTTCTTCCTTCTCCCATACATCTGTTCCTACACTCTGGTTCCCCTCCCACCTCATATCTAGTTTAAAACCACCGGAGCCTCTCTAGCAAACCTACCTGCAAGAATATTTGACCCCCCTCCAGTTCAGATGTAGACTGTCCCGCCAGAACAGGTCCCACCTTCCCTGGAAAACTGCCCAATTATCTATAAATCTGAAGCCCTCCCTCCTGCACCATGTCTTCAGCTACATGTTGATCTGCACTATCTTACTATTTCTAAACCCACCTGCACGTGGCACTGGTAGCAATCCTGAGATTGCTATCCTGGAGGTCCTGCCCTTTAACTTGGCACCTAGCTCCCTAAACTCACCTTTCAGGACCTCCTCACTCTTCCTACCCACGTCATTGGTCCTTACATGGATCACGACGTCCAGCTGCTCACCCTCCCTCTTGAGAATACTGAGAACTCGATCTGAGATATCTCGGACCCTGGCACCAGGGAGGCAACAGACCATCCGGGATTCTCGATCTCTTCCACAGAACCTCCTATCTGTCCCCCTAACTATCGATTCCCCTATCAATACTGCTCTCCTCTTTTCCCTCCTTCCCTTCTGAGCTGAGGGTCCAGTCTTGGTGCCAGAGATGCGACCACTGCAACTTGTCCCTGGTAGGTCGTCCCCACCAGCAGTATCCAAAATGGTATACTTATTGTTGATGGGAACGGCCACAGGGGTGTTCTACTCTTCCTGTCTAATCCCCTTCCCTCTCCTGACAGTCACCCAACTACCAGTCTCCTGACTCCTAGGGGTGACTATCTCCCTGAAACTCCTGTCTATTTTGCCCTCTGCCTCTCAAATGATCCGAAGTTCATCCAGCTCCAGCTCCAGTTCCCTAACACGGTTTTTCAGGAGCTGCAGCTGGATGCACCTTTTACAGGTGTAGTCATCAGGGACAGCTGTGCTCGCCCTGACTTCCTACATGCTGCAAACGGAGCACTCAACTGCCCTAACCACTGCCTCCAGAGTACCTACTCCTAAGCTAATTAGATTAATTAAAGGAGCTTACCTGGCCTTACTTCTCCTGGAGTGAAGCTCGTCCTCAGCCTCTGCTCACTTTTTAAATTCCCCCGCTGATCTCAGAGGCCGACTGTCACGCACTTGCGCAGTCATGCCCCGTTCAAACCTCACCTCTGCCTGTTCTCACTGAAGCCTGATTGAGCCAAAGCCGTCCCACTCTGCCTCAGTCCACTCCGACGATGGCCACTGTATATGGCGGTGTTTCTTTGGCACGCTACGTCACGCGCCGGCGCAGTCTAGCCTCTTTGCCCCGATCAGTCAGAAAAAACCAGCTTCTCTCTGAGCTTCTTTTATCTCTTCCCTCTCCGCATTTTGCTTCAATTTAAATTATGGCATTGGAGCTGCTTTCTCTCACACTATGAAAGATGAATCTGAACATCCAATTGCATTTGTTTCCAGATCACTGATGAGCGCAGAACGCAACTATGCACAGATCGACTGAGAGGCTCTTAGTCTGGTATGGGGAATAAAGTTCCACCAAAGGAAATTATAGGCCAGGTAGCCTGACTCCAGTGGTTGGGAAGATGTTGGAGTCTGTTGTATCTATACATCTACATATCAATTAAATAAAAGGTGGCTTGAACAGGTACATTTGCATTGCAAAGAGAGAGAGAGAGAGAGAGAGGACCTCAGAAGGTGCATGCACAGTAACTACAATCAATGGACAGTGGCAAGTTTTCAGTCCATATGTAGTGCTAAGGGGAGTCATTGCTCTAAAGGAAATAGATTACGTTTCCTTCTCCTTTACATTAATATAACATAAAACTGTACATGTAACAAAACATTCAATTTCCCTTTAACAAATCATATTCAAATAAGCATGCTTTCACAATAACAGTCCATAACTAACCAACCTATTCTCATAAGGTACGTTCTCCAGTCCAGGTGAAATCCTTGTAAATCTCCGCAATCTTCCTCTGCAGGAAGTATCAACACCCTTCCTGTAGTGAGGTGACTCAGTACTCCGAGTGGGGTCCGACCAGGGTCCTGTATCGCTGTAACTTTACCTCACAGCTCCTGAACTCAGTCCCACAGTTGACGATTGCCAACACACCATACCCCTTATTAAGAACATTGTTAACCTGCGCAGCAGCTTTGAGTGTCCTATCGACACAGACCCTAAGATCTCTCTGATCCTCCACGCTGTCAAAAATCTTACCATTTCTATTATATTCTGTCTTTAAATTGGACCTACCAAAATGAACCACTTCACACTTAACTGGGTAGATCACTGGACAGCTGCATCGGCCCACAACATTGTGACCACCTTTTAACCAACTCTAATATCGATCTGACGCTTCTCTCCCACACAGCCCTCCATTTTCCTATCATCCATGTGTCTATATTTGAATTTTGATGTTCAATCCCAACGTCCTCTGTAAGGTTTCCCTCTATGTCCTCCCCGTTGAATGTGTGGGTTTTCCCTGGTCCTCCGGTGTCACATCTACAGAGAAAATTACAACAAAATGTGTTACTTGTGTTAACAACCCACACCCAAGGATGACAACAGAGCATGCCATCAATTCTCAGCAGAACAAAATGGAGCGTAACTTCCCGCAGACTCGTGGCTTTGCAGACATTGTCCCTTCGATTTCCCCAATGGTCTCACAGAGAGCTGTCAGCAGATTCTGGAGTTTGAGTTCTATGCTGGCTGGAGGAACGAATAACCCCCTGGATTCGTCAACTGGTGAGAATGGAGTTCGATGCCCAGTGTTCACCACTGATGAGTCCAGAAGTCGAACGCCTGTTGTTTGGTGATCGCCCTTGGTTCGATGACAATGATTAAGTCCCGAGACAGAATCAGGGTTACAGAAGTTGAGAGCCAGAACTGGAGTATGTGGAGACAGCTTGGGCCTGTCCCCAGCACACCCTGAGGTGTGTCGGTTGTCAATGCACACAGTGCAGTTCACTGCATGTTTCAATGCACATGTTGCAAATCAACTTGGCATCAAGTTTTGGTGTTAATATCCCTATCGTGCATTCCAGAAGGAAACTTTTGAAAGAAGCAACTTGCTGCCTTCGTCAGTCAGGGAACCGAGTTTCGGAGGTGGGATGTTATGTCAGAGATGAGCTTTTTTCCCCGCATGTACATCAAAGCATACAGTGAAATTTCACATTTTGTGTCAAATCAGGAAAGATTGTGCAGTGCAGACCACAAATGTTACCACATTTCCAATACCAACATAGAATGTCCGCAGCTCACTAACCCTAACCCGTAGATTTGTTTTTTGGAATGTGAGGGGAAACCAGAGCACCCTGAGAAACCCATGCATTCTCATGGAGAAGGTGTAAACTCCTTACAACCAGCAGCAGAAATTGAACTCTGATCTTAGAGCTGATGCTGCATAGTGATTGCATGAACTGCTACACCACCATGAGGCGAAGTTAAGATTTTCCAGGAGACTGGAAATTTGCAAACATCACTCCACTCTTCAAGAAGGGAGAGAGGCAGAAGTAAGGAAATTATAGGCCATTTAGTCTGACCTCAGTGGTGTGAAGATGTTGGAGCTGACTGTTCAGAATGTGGTTTCAGGGTGCTTGGAGGCACATGATAAAATAGGCCGTAGTCAGCATGGTTTCCGAAAGGGAAAATCTTGCCTGACAAATCTGTTGGAATTCTTTGAAGAAGTAATAAGCAGATTTGACAAAGGAAAATCAGTTGATGTTGTGTATTTGGATTTTTAAAAGGCCTTTGACAAGGAGCCACACATGATGCTGCTTAACGAGTTAAGAGCCCATGGTATAACAGGAAAGATACTAGCATGGATAAAGCAGTATCTTTATCAGATCGGCAGAGACAAAGAGTGGAAATAAGTGAGCCTCTCTGGTTGGCTGCTGGTGGCTCGTGGTGTTCCACAGAAATCTGTGTTGGGACCACCTTTTCTTAAACTTCATACGTCAATGACTTGCATGAAGGAATTGATGGATTTGTGATCATGCACTTTGGTAGGAGAAATAAAAGGGAAGACTATATTATAACTGGAGAGAAACTTCAAAAATCTGAGGCGCAAAGGGACAGGAATCTATGGAATTCATTGCAGTAGGCAGCTGTGGAGGCCACGTCTTTACAGAAATTTAAGGAGAGTTTGATAGATTCTTGATTGCTCAGGGCATGAAGGGATATGGGAAGAAGGCAGGAGATTGTGTCCAGAGGGAAAATGATGAAGCGGTGGATCAGACTGGATGGGCCAAATGGCCTATTTCTACTCTTATTTCTTGTGGGCTTATCTCTCGTATTATTAAACTGGAAAGGGTGCAGAAGAGTTTTACCAGGATTCTGCTCGGACTTAGGGGCCAGAGTTACAATGAGAGATTGTATAAATAAATTTTACTCGCTGGAATGTATGAGATTAAGGGACGACCTGATGGAAGAGTTTAAGAACATAAGGGGTGTAGACAAAGAAAAATCACACTGTTTTTTTCCCCAAGGAGAGAGTGCTACAACAAGAGGGCGTATGTTTACGGTCAGAGCTGAGAGATTTATAAAGGACATCGGGGGCATCTTTTTCTTGCAATGAGTGGGGTGTATTCAGAATGAGCTACCCGATGTAGTGGTTGAGAAGAGGCATTAGCATCATTTAAAAGCGTCATGATAAATACATGGAAAGGAGAGATCTCGAGGGCCATAGATCAAACACAGACAGATAGGACTAGCTTGGACAAGATGGGCCAAAAGGCCTGTTTCCATGCATTTCAAATGTTCCAATAAGTAGTTCAATATTTGGCCAGAGCTGGAAATATGTGGAGATTGCAGGAGAGTTGAGGAAGCCTCAGAAGATCTTGTAGCAGGCTAAACCCCTGAGACAGGCACTCACTGGCCACCTCGATAAGGGACTCAGTTGGTCACAAGATTGATTTGCTCAGAATGGAAATCAGGTTTATGATCACTGTGTGGCAGGGGTTCTTAATGATGGATGCCACCTTCCTGAAACACTGCTGACCCCAAGGAGAGAACTGGTGTTTGTTCTCTCAATTTCCCGTTCTTGAAGTTCACTATCATTTTCTTGGTCTTACTGATATGGAAGGTTACTCAATGAACTGCGGCAGGCTAACCTGTGTGTCTGCTATCTCTTCCTTCCAGCGTGCAAGTGTCAAGCCACCTGATCTGCTCATGTATTGCAAGATCGTCCGCTGCAACAGGTTTGAAGGTGCCACGAGCAACCAGCTCATCTATGAGATAGTGTCCTTTGTGGAAACTACATTCAATAAACTGATGCAGGACTCAGATAGTTAGAAACTGGAAATGTATCAAAGTTCAAAGTCTTTACTCTGTCAATATCAAAGCTGTTCCATAAAGTTTCTCAGAAAAAGGGTCAACAACTGCAGAGCACTCTGTCGCAACTTGATAGTTGGGTGAGTTCTACAAATGGAGTTCTGGGACGGAATTAGCAGTTACTTGGAAACGTGGAGTGGTGGTGTACGTTTGTTAAAGTTAAACCTTACAGTAAAATAACAGCAAAGTTTGATGAGGGAAATGTAGGTTATGTGCTATATAAAGGTAAAGTTACAGGTGAATCAAGTCAAAGTAAATTTATCATCAAAGTACATATACGCACACCATGTACTACCTCACGCTCCCCCACTATCACCAACTCACAGGGAAGGGAGGCTTCTGTTAAATAATAACACCTCCAGTCGCTGGTTATGGACGGGACACTTGCCAGCCCTAATCCCCTGCATACCCACCCACAGTTTGCCTGCACATTCCCTATCCCGCTCCAACCGTCCTTGCCTAACACCAATGCATTTGTACCTCCTGCCTGATGGCAGCGTTGAGAAAAGGGAGCGGCCTGGATGGTGTGGACCTTGGTCCCTGATCTTGATCTTCCCTGGGGTTAGAGGTCAGATGAATCTATCAAATTCAGGGTGGACCCTTCTGGAGGCTTTTTCAGTGATCCTTCCCATCTCACACATCCTGTTACCTAAGGGGACAGACAAGTGTGAGCTAATGCAGTTTGCAGTTCAAATTATGACAGAATTTACAGAGTAAATGGCACAGACCTCAGGAGTGTTGATATACAGAGGGATGATGAGGTGCAAGTCCAGTGCTCCCTGATACAAGTGGAGAGGATGGTGCACATAAACAGATCTTTCTTGAGAAGAGCAGGCTCTGGCAGTAAGCTGCCTTTGTGTGTCTTTTTATAGGGCAAGGTACCTTTACAAGCCACATCTCCAATCTCATCTCATTGATTGGAATACTTGACTCCAAATAGCTTTAGTAGAAGGCATTACCCAGAGGTTCACATACTTTTTCCAACAAATACATGTAATATTGGATCATTTTTCTCAATAAATAAATGGATAAGTATAATTTTTATGTTATTTATTTAATTGGGTTCTCTTTATCTAGGTTTAGGACACGTGAAGATCTGATCATATTTTAGGTCATATTTATGCAGAAATAGTGAAAGTTCTACAGGGTTCACTAACTTTCTAGCACCACTGTATATTCCATTAGGAGTTTGAGGAGAATTAGTATGTCACCAAAGACACTTGCAGATGTCTACATATACCACGGAGAGCATTCTACCTGATCGTAACTCCATCTTGTATAGAGGGGCCACTGCACAAGATCAGAAAAAGCTGCAGAAAGTTGCAAACTTAGCCAGCTCCATCAAAGACACTGCCTCCCCAACATCCATAACATCTTCAAAAGGCGATGCATCAAAAAGTCAGCATCCATTATTAAAGCACCCAGGACAAACCCTCTTGTCATTGTTACCATCAAGGAGGAGCTACAGGAGCCTAAATGCACACACTCAAAGTTTCACAAACAGCTTCATCCCCTCCGCCATCAGTTTCTAAATGGACAAATGAACCCATGAACACTACCTGAGTAATTTTTCTTTTTTTCCCATCTCTTTTTGCCCTACTTATATAATCTATATCTATATGCATCTGTATGTATATACACACAGACATCATTAAAAACTATGAATTATATTCATAATATGTATTGTAATGTACTGCTGCCACAAAACAACATATTTCACAACATTTGCCGGTGATATTAAACCAGATTCTGATACTGCCTAAATCCAGAGAATCCTTATCCTGATACTTCTGTTCTTACACACTTGGCTTGGTTTGTTGTCTGTTTCCACGTCCCTTTTGATGAACTGTTAGCTCTTGTGTGTGTGTCTGACACCTGAATAATACTCAGTACCAAACAATGAAAGTCCACACCCAACAAGACAGACAAACACCAATGTACAAAAGACAATTGTTCAAAAAAAAAGTAATAAATAAGCAGGGGTAATAACTGTTCTTAAAGCTGGTGGTGTGGGTCTTGAGGCTCCTGAACCTCCTTCTTGATGGCAGCAGTGAGAAAAGAGCATGGCACTGATGGTGGGGGAGTTATTCACCGTCCAGTGCAAAGGGCCATACACTGTTTGAGTGTTCTGATTTAAATGAACATGTTTGATACTTAAGTCCTAAGGGCACCACACCTTAACGGAAATCAATCCGTTATTAATTTTGGACTTTTTCCTGTGAATTAATTTTTCACAGATTCAAAGTCTCTGTTTAGTTGCCCTTTCCTTCACATGTACTGCAGTATGTAAAACCATCAGAATTATTTGGGAAGTTAAAGCCCTTAATCATCCTGACTTTGCTAGCACCACCTTCATTCCAGAGTGAATTAAAAAAATATACATCACAGACTTGGGGTTGAAGGTTGAATGGCTGAAGCCCATTGATGACCTGACCACCCGGAATAACTATTGGAAGGAGCCACCAAGCCTATCTGGAGAGAGGAGGAGGCTGAGAAGGAATGTTGTCATCTTCTCATGAAACTACCGCTGAACTGGTGCGCTCTGAGCTGAAACAGTAAATGCCTCCAATAGGAGGTGGGGTTGTTGAGGAAGCAGAATGTAACAAGGAAGTTTAAACAAAATCGTGACACCATCTCCTAGAGTCTCAGCATTCACTGTCACAGATGCTGCAGCAGCTCCTAGAAAATGGACACTTCTGTCCAGGGGACTGAGCATTGGGAGGAGTGAGTGTGTGATGTGAAGATGGAGATGGTGGGGGAAAGCAAAGAGACATGGTTTTGGGAGCCATGTGGATCAGGTGGAGAGAGAAAAGGGACAGAGGGAGTTGGGAGTTACTGGGAGTTGGAGTTGGAGAATTCAATGTTCATGCCATCAGACATTGAGTTGCAATATTAAGTGCTGTTCCTCCAGTTTGTTTTCAGCTTCAACCTGGCAGTCGAGAATGTGGATAGACCTGTCAGTGTGGGTCCAGCAAGGAGAATCAAAACATCTGGCAAGCAGGATCTCAAGGCCGACCATATCTTTCCGTTTCTGCTTCCACATGGATCAGTCTGGCTGTGACTCCCTTGTAGCCATAGGAGCTCTCCCTACACCACCTCCCTCACCACCATCCGGGGCCCTAAACACCTATTTGAGGTGAAGCAGCCTTTCACATTCTGATCTCCCAGCATTACTTATTGTACTTGGTGCTCCCTTTGTTGCTTCCTCTAGATCAGTGAGACCAGACACAAACTGTGTAACTACCTACATACTGTCCACCATGGCCTTCTGGATTTCCTGTCCACTTTGCCAACCATTTTAATTCTCCACCCCATTTCCACGCCAACATGTCTGTCAACAGCCATCTCCACTGGCAAGCTTTGGCTAAATGTTAATTAAAGGAACAGCACCTCATTTTCTGCCTGAATAGCCGACAACCTAACAGCATGAACATTGAGTTCTCCATTTTCCAGTAGTTGCTCCCCCTTTGTCCCTTCCCCTCTCTCCTCCAACTCATATGGCCCCATCACCTTTCCAAATCTTTCCCCAGCCTCTCCATCTGCCCAATACGCACATACTCCTCCCACCAGTTCAGTTCAGTCCCACACTCCTAATATTTGGATACCTGGTGCAAGGTTGAAGTGGAGCAGGTTGAAGTTAGAGAACCTTGTTGTCAGTTTACAAATGAGCCTGACCCAAGTTGTTGATCGAGGACCAAGCAGCTGTTGCAAGCTGACTGCTTGTCCCTCTTCCCCCAAAGTATCCATACCTGAGAGTACTTGAGCAAGGTCCACAGCACGTCAGCTGGCTTGCTGGAAGCTTTCCGGGACTGGAAGGCATTGCAGGGTTTGGTGTGCTTACTGGGGTGCAAGGACTGCATTTTAATCAACAATATTTTTAAACAAGGTAAATAGTTTCAATAAAACCTATGAGGTAGGAAAAGTAAATTTGTGTTATGAAAATGTTAAGAATATTCTGCATTTAGATATTTTATATTATTTATGAATAAAGAATATTTTGCAATTAAAAAGATAAAATTCAAGGATAAAGTTCCAAATATGTGATTCTTTGGTCAGTCAATACTCAATAGCATTGAATGGCATAAACCTACATCAGAAGTGTAAATCGGGTTGAATGGAATTACTTATTTAAAACCTTAGAAAAATTTAATTTTGGACCAGATTTTATTCAATGGATTAAATTACTTCATCTATCTTCTTCTGCTCGGGTTGTTACTAATTTTCAAAATTCCAAACCATTTAAACTTCATCGCGGAACCAAACAAGGCTGTACGTTGAGCCCTTTGCTCTTTGACCTAGCTTTAGAACCCCTTGCCATTGCTTTTCGAGAATCTAATGATATCTGCGGTATTATAAGGAGAGGTATTACTCACAAAATTTTGCTTTACGCTGATGATATATTGCTGTTTATCGCTAATGTTGAGACCTTGTGTACTTTCTTTACTCTCCTGTTTTAGCCAGTTTTCAGGATATAAATTGAACCTACATAAGAGTGAATTATTTTCCTTAAATAATTTGGTATCTATTAATACTAATCTCCCTTTTAAAGTTGTAAGGAATTAATTTACTTATTTGGGTGTAACAGTCACTAAGAATTATAAACACCTGTTTAAAGAAAACTTTCTTACTTTATTGAATCATGTAAAAAGGATATCATTAAATTGGTCACCTCTTTCAATTTCATTGATTGGACGAATTAATTCTATTAAAATGAATATTCTACCTAAATTTATATATCTTTCTCAGGCTTTACCCGTTTTTATTCCTAAATCCTATTTTGACTCTCTTGATTCTATTTTATCCTCTTATATATGGAAAAATAAACGTCCTCATTTAAATAAAGTTCATCTTCAAAAATCTAAAATGTCTGGAGGTTTAGCCTTACCTAATTTTAGGTTTTATTACTGGGCAGTTAATATCCGATATCTTAGGTTTTGTTTATATTATATTAATCGTGTAGATTGTCCAGTATGGGTTTCTTTAGAAGCTAACTCTGTTAATAAATTTTCTATTATTTCTCTTCTTGGATCCTCACTTCCTTTATTTGTAAGTAAACTAACTGATAATTTAATAGTTAAACAGACTCTGAGGATCTGGATACAATTTAGAAAACACTTTGATTTATTGAGATTTTCCCTTTCGTCTCATTTATTCTAATTGTTTTTAAACCCTCCATGACTGATTTAGTTTTTAAAGAATGGGACAGGTTGGGTATTAAATGTTTTTGGAATCTGTTTGTTGGAGGAAACATTTTTTCATTTGAGCAATTGTCAGCTAAATATAGCTTACCCAAAACTCACTTTTTTAGATGTTTACAAATCAGAGACTTTTTAAGATCTCAGTTATGTACATGTACTATAAGCTCAGATAAGAACTTACTAGGCGTAATTTTTAGTTTGACACCTTTTCATAATGGTTCAATATCTAATATTTATGGTATGTTACTGGAGACGAGGAATGTTCCTTCAGACAAAATTAAGAATCTCTGGTAACAAGATTTACAGACATCAATATCTGAGGAAACTTGGAATGAAGTTTTTAAACTGGTTAATACTTCATCTCTATGTGTTCGTCATCCCCTCATACAATTTAAGGTGGTTCATAGAGCTCATATAGACAATAGACAATAGACAATAGGTGCAGAAGTAGACCATTCGGCCCTTCGAGCCTGCACCGCCATTTTGAGATCATGGCTGATCATCTACTATCAATACCCAGTTCCAGCCTTGTCCCCATATCCCTTGATTCCCCTATCCATAAGATACCTATCTAGCTCCTTCTTGAAAGCATCCAGAGAACTGGCCTCCACTGCCTTCCGAGGCAGTGCATTCCAGACCCCCACAACTCTCTGGGAGAAGAAGTTTTTCCTTAACTCTGTACATGCTGAAGATGTTCTATAGGTCAGTTGTGGAGAGCGCCCTCTTCTTTGTGGTGGCGTGTTGGGGAGGAAGCATTAAGAAGAGGGACGCCTCATGTCTTAATAAGCTGGTAAGGAAGGCGGGCTCTGTCGTGGGCAAAGTACTGGAGGGTTTAACATCGGTAGCTGAGCGAAGGGCGCTGAGTAGGCTACGGTCAATTATGGATAACTCTGAACATTCTCTACATAGCACCATCCAGAGACAGAGAAGCAGTTTCAGCGACAGGTTACTATCGATGCAATGCTCCTCAGACAGGATGAAGAGGTCAATACTCCCCAATGCCATTAGGCTTTACAATTCTACCGCCAGGACTTAAGAACTTTTTAAAAGCTATTATTAATGCTTTTTGAGATAGTGATTTAGATGCATATCATATTTTTTACTGAGTTAAGTATTGTATGTAATTAGTTTTGCTACAACAAGTGTATGGGACATTGGAAAAAAAGTTGAATTTCCCCATGGGGATGAATAAAGTATCTATCTATCTATCTATCTATCTATCTAAATGACCTACCCCTTATTCTCAAATCATGCCCTCTGGTACTGGACTCTCCCAGCATCTGGAACATATTTCCTGCCTCTATCTTGTCCAATCCCTTAATAATCTTATATGTTGCAATCAGATCCCCTCTCAATCTCCTTAATTCCAGTGAGTACAAGCCCAGTCTCTCTAACCTCTCTGCGTAAGACAGTCCGGACATCCCAGGAATTAACCTTGTGAATCTACGCTGCACTTCCTCTACAGCCAGGATGTCCTTCCTTAACCCTGGAGACCAAAACTGTACACAATACTCCAGGTGTGGTCTCACCAGGGCCCTGTACAACTGCAAGAGGATTTCCTTGCTCTTGTACTCAATTCCCTTTGTAATAAAGGCCAACATTCCATTAGCCTTCTTCACTGCCTGCTGCACTTGCTCATTCACCTTCAGTGACTGATGAACAAGGACTCCTAGATCTCTTTGTTTTTCTCCCTTACCTAACTCTACACCGTTCAGATAATAATCTGCCTTCCTGTTCTTACTCCCAAAGTGGATAACCTCACACTTATTCACATTAAACGTCATCTGCCAAGTATCTGCCCACTCACCCAGCCTATCCAAGTCACCCTGAATTCTCCTAACATCCTCATCACATGTCACACTGCCACCCAGCTTAGTATCATCAGCAAACTTGCTGATGTTATTCTCAATGCCTTCATCTAAATTGTTGATGTAAATCGTAAACAGCTGTGGTCCCAATACCGAGCCCTATGGCACCCCACTAGTCACCACCTGCCATTCCGAGAAACACCCATTCACCGCTACCCTTTGCTTTCTATCTGCCAACCAGTTTTCTATCCATGTCAATAACTTCCCCCCAATGTCATGAGCTCTGATTTTACCCACCAATCTCCTATGTGGGACCTTATCAAATGCCTTCTGAAAATCAAGGTACATTACATCCACTGGATCTCCCTTGTCTAACTTCCTGGTTACATCCTCGAAAAACTCCAATAGATTAGTCAAGCATGACTTGCCCTTGATAAATCCATGCTGGCTCGGCCCAATCCTATCACTGCTATCTAGATATGCCACTATTTCATCTTTAATAATAGACTCTAGCATCTTCCCCACTACTGATGTTAGGCTGACAGGATGATAGTTCTCTGTTTTCTCCCTCCCTCCTTTCTTAAAAAGTGGGATAACATTAGCCATTCTCCAATCCTCAGGAACTGATCCTGAATCTAAGGAACATTGGAAAATAGAAGACTCACATATCAAAGTTCAACAAAAGCTTCTTCCCCTTTGCCATCAGATTTGTGAACTGACCTCAAGAACCAGAATTCTACCTCAGGCTATATTTCCTTCAACGTCAACTGACATCTTAACATCTGAATTGTCATTGACAGCATTAATAATTGGACAAAACTAATCACAACTGCAATTCAGCAACACTATGACCACTCCAATCACTCTTATTTTCTGCTGTCCTGTGAAACCACTGCCAAGGATTGTTTCCACTGCTAATGGAGCCGGGCAGCACAGAAGCTGGAGTGCATCCTGGGTAATGCTGATAATATCTAATTCAAATTCAAAGTGGATTTTGTAAATATTCCTATGTAAGTATGACTGTAGCAATAACATGGTAGATAGTAGCAAGTTTGCCCATTAGTTGTCTGGGAAGGAATGATGATTAGTGGCTGTGGGTGTGAGTATCTGGACCATGACCATTCAAAGAATGGGAACATTCCTATGCAGATGAGTATTAAACAGGGTGACCCATTTCCTCTATTCTTCTTCAATAGTGTGATGGATATTTTATTGTGTTCCTTGCATGGGGATGGGTGGACCACAGGTCGTCCAATTCTCTTGCTATCATGGAAAGATTTTATTTTAAATTGAGTTTGCAT
The DNA here is from genome assembly GCF_048418815.1 of Hemitrygon akajei. Classification (NCBI taxonomy): domain Eukaryota; kingdom Metazoa; phylum Chordata; class Chondrichthyes; order Myliobatiformes; family Dasyatidae; genus Hemitrygon; species Hemitrygon akajei. Next base: position 36,241,201 of record NC_133155.1, read on the forward strand.
ATAGATGTCAGAGAATTGGGTGTTTATTTCATTTCAAGGAATTATGTAACATTAAACACCAAAACCTGGCATCTCCAACTTCTTTTACTTGATGTTATTAGGAATTTTATTAAAGCTTTGACATGTTCCAAGTTGTTCATAATCTGTATTATTAAATAATAATAAATATTTATTATTTGAGCCATGAGATGAATATACCCAAGCAGGAAGTCCAGGATTCCATTCTGATAATTACAACAGTGTATTTTAAAAATGATGCAAGCTTGTGAGATTGGTCAAGGGGTTTTATACAATTTCAAAAATGATGTTTTATTAATGACCAGATTATAATTTCTAAGACTTAGTGTCTGAAATGTCACCTTACTCTGATAAGGAAAAGTGTTGTAGACAATGAAATCTTGGGCTACATTGACAGGTGATGCAATAAACCCAAGAATGAATGACATAATAAAGTGCTTTATGACATAAAGCCCCTTGAGAAGCCCAGATAGCAGATGCTCCATAGTGTAATGAGAACAATAAACACTGAAAATACTCAGCAAGTCATACATTTGTGCAGGGACAGAGATTTAACAGGTCACATCAATGACCTTTCATGAAAACTCAAAGGCCACAAAACTGCAGCTGCTGCTAATCTGAAATAAAAACACAAGACCAAACCTACAGCCTATTTCAAATGTTCTGTTTTTATTTCAGATTCCCTGCATCTGCAGGTTTTGTGATTTGGAAACACTTTAGGATGTTCCATGTAACTTTGAAATATTGCTCTATACTTCCCAGTTCTGGGATTTTATTTTACACACACACACAAAATGACCCCATTAATCACTGTGCTCAAATATGATCATTGTAATGATGGCAGCACCATATTAGGACATGATCAGTATATTCATTCATATTTAGTCATTTGGTTTGTCCAGTTGTTGTGCTTTGCTTTTTCATGTTTCACCATGTTAACCATTGTTGATGTGAAAATTTGTCACACAGTGACAAATGACCTGCTCCAAATAAATAGCAGCAACAGGTCCAGTTTCTGCAGTCAGACTCAGCAATATCACTCCTGAGTGCGAGGAACCAACACCATGAGAGTTCCAGGCTGGTTGGTGTTCTTGATGCTGCAGAAGATAATCTGTGTTCTACCAGATCTTCATCAATTTATCGGAATGGAGAATGGCAGCCCATACACCTGTGTCGAGGATGGATCGCAGGTTCTGAGATATGATCGTACAGGTACTGAACAGTACCACTCCGCTCCAAATCCACTACCAATTCACTGGAGAGTGTTTACTTTGAAAAGCAGCAGTCAGTGAGCTTCTCTGACATGTACAACGAGTCAAGGTGACACAAGTGGTGAAGAGGCTTTACCAGATGCCTCTGTGAAGAACTAAATTTAAAGACAGGAACATCTGCAAAATTCAAAGCAATCTTCAAAGACAGCAGCATTTGTCCTTCAGACTGAAAGGGCATACTGCAAGCAATAGCAGTGAAGAACTGAAGACTTTATTAAGTGCCACTTAATGACATGGCACTGTTTATAATAACATTTATAGTTGTATATAGCATTGTTTTTTAATAGAAGGAAATTTTACTCTTACTAATAAAAGCATTTAACTGAGCTTTTGAGTCGTTGTAACCTTTCATAGAACATAGAATAGTACAGCACATTACAGGCCCTTCAGCCCACAATGTTGTGCCGACCCCTAAACCCTGCCTCCCATATAACCCCCCCCCCCCCCACCTTAAGTTCCTCCATATACTTGTCTAGTAGTCTCTTAAACGTCACTAGTGTATCTGCCTCCACCACTGACTCAGGCAGTGCATTCCACGTACCAACCACTCTCTGAGTAAAAAACCTTCCTCTAATATCCCCCTTGAAATTCCCTCCACTTACCTTAAATCCATGTCCTCTTGTACTGAGCAGTGGTGCCCTGGGGAAGAGGCGCTGGCTATCCACTCTATCTATTCCTCTTAATATCTTGTATACCTCTATCATGTCTCCTCTCATCCTCCTTCTCTCCAGAGAGTAAAGCCCTAGCTCCCTTAATCTCTGATCATAATGCATACTCTCTAAACCAGGCAGCATCCTGGTAAATCTCCTCTGTACCCTTTCCAATGCTTCAACATCCTTCCTATACTGAGGCGACCAGAACTGGACACAGTACTCCAAGTGTGGCCTAACTAGTTTTATAGTGCTGCATCATTACATCGCATCTCTTAAACTCTATCCCTTGACTTATGAAAGCTAACACCCCATAAGCTTTCTTAACTACCCTATCTACCTGTGAGGCAACTTTCAGGGATATGTGGGCATGTACCCCCAGGTCCCTCTGCTCCTCCACACTACCAAGTATCCTGCCATTTACTTTGTACCCTGCCTTGGAGTTTGTCCTTCCAAAGTGTACCACCTCACACTTCTCCGGGTTGAACTCTATCTGCCACTTCTCAGCCCACTTCTGCATCCTATCAATGTCTCTCTGCAATCTTTGACAATCCTCTACACTATCCACAACACCACCAACCTTTGTGTTGTCTGCAAACTTGCCAACCCACCCATCTACCCCCACATCCAGGTCGTTAATAAAAAACACAAAAAGTAGAGGTCCCAGAACAGATCCTTGTGGGACACCACTAGTCACAACCCTCCAATCTGAATGTACTCCCTCCACCATGACCCTCTGCCTTCTGCAGGCAAGCCAATTCTGAATCCACCTGGCCAAACCTCCTTGGATCCCATGCCTTCTGACTTTCTGAATAAGTCTACTGTATGGAACCTTGTCAAATGCCTTACTAAAATCCATGTAGATCACATCCACTGAACTACCCTCATCTATATGCCTGGTCACCTCCTCAAAGAACTCTATCAGGCTTGTTAGACATGATATGCCCTTCACAAAGCCATGCTGACTGTCCCTGATCAGACCATGAATCCCTAAATGCTCATAGATCCTATCTCTAAGAATCTTTTCCAACAGCTTTCCCACCACAGACAGAAGGCTCACTGGTCTATGATTGTCTGGACTATCCCTACTACCTTTTTTGAACAAGGGGACAACATTTGCCTCCCTCCAGTCCTCCGGTACCATTCCTGTGGACAACGAGGACATAAAGATCCTAGCCAGATGCTCAGCAATCTCTTCCCTTGCCTCGTGGAGCAGCCTGGGGAATATTCCATCAGGCCCCGGGGACTTATCTGTCCTAATGTATTTTAACAACTCCAACACCTCTTCTCCCTTAATATCAACATGTTCCAGAACATCAACCCTCTTTTCTTAAAACTTATTATTCAGGGGAATAGCTACAGGGGTGCTCTGCACTACCTGTCTACTCACCTTTGCTTTCCCCCCTCTGACTGTCACCCAACGACCTGCTTCCAGCAGCCTAGGTGTGACTACCTCCCTGTAGCTCTCATCTATGACTGCCTCATTTTCCCTTATGAGTTGAAGGTCATCCAGCGGGTGCTCCAGATTCCTCACACAGTTTTCCAGATTGTCCAGCCGCATGCACTTCTGGCAGATGTGACTCTGTAGGAGAGGGGAGTGTCCCCAAGACTGCCACATCTCACAGGAGAAGCACATCACTGTCTCAGGAGGCATTGTGAAGACTAACTGGGAACAAGCTCGTCCTCTGCCTCTCGAGTCAAAGCCTCAAATCTCCTCTCCTTCACTGGCCTGCTCAATCACCGCTTGAGCTACCCCTCTATTTATTTGTTTGAGCTTTTCAAACTGCCTGGTCACCTGACCTCGATTGCCCAATCAGCTGCTTTCTGCTGAGTCTGAGCTATTCAAGTCTTGATTGTCTAATCAACGGCTTTCTGCTGAGCTACTCAAATCTTGATTGACTTGATTGCACAGTCCAACTGCCAAAACTGCCAGAATCTCTTGAGTCAAAGCCTCAAAGCTCCACTCACTCACTGGCCGCTTTTTTGGAGTGTTTGTTGGTCAAAGGCCATTCAATCAAAGAACCATGTTCAGGCACAGCAAAACACACAAAAACCTGCAGGAACTCAGTAGGTCAGGTAAAATCTATGGAGAAGAATAAACTGTCAACATTTCAGGCTAAGACCCCCAGGATTTTCATTTTAAATTAAAAAAAACACTTAAATCCAGAGAATCCTTATCCTGATACTCCTCTTCCTACACATTTGGCCTGGTTTGTTGCCTGTTTCCACGTCGAAAGTCCGCAGCCAACAAGATAGACAAACTCCAATGTGCAAAAGACAATTGTCCAAATACAAAAAAAAGCAATAAATAAGCAATCAATATCGAGAAAAGAGATGAAGAGTTCTTAGAAAGTGTTTCTACTGGTTGTGGGAACAGTTCAATGATTAAATGAGTGAAATTGAGCTAAGTTATCTCATCTGGTTCAGGAGCCTAATGATTGAGAGGTAATAACTGTTCTTGAACCTAATGGTGTGGGTCTTGAGGCTCCTGAACCTCCTTCTTGATGGCAGCAGTGAGAAAAGAGCATGGCACTGATGGTGGGGGAGTTATTCACCGTCTAGTGCAATGGGCCATACACTGTTTGAGTGTTCTGATTTAAATGAACATGTTTGATACTTAAGTCCTAAGGGCACCACACCTTAACGGAAATCAATCCGTTATTAATTTTGGACTTTTTCCTGTGAATTAATTTTTCACAGATTCAAAGTCTCTGTTTAGTTGCCCTTTCCTTCACATGTACTGCAGTATGTAAAACCATCAGAATTATTTGGATAGTCAAAGCCCTTAATCATCCTGACTTTGCTAGCACCACCTTCATTCCAAAGTGAATTAAAAAATTTAAACATACTCCATCACAGACTTGGGGTTGAAGACTGAATGGCTGAAGTCCATTGCTGACCTGACCACCCAGAATAACTTTTGGAAGGAGCCACTCAGCCAATCAAACGGCTGGAGAGAGGAGAAGGCCGAGAAGCAATGATGTCAGCTTCACATGAGACTACTGCTGAACTGGTGCGCTCTGAGCTGAAAGAGTAAATGCCTCTAATAGGAGGTAGGTACATTGTCGAGGGAATGAAGAACATGGAGGGAGCAGCTTATCTTGTAAACTAGGAGGCAGAGTTCTTGAGGAAGCAGAATGTAACAAGGAAATTTAAACAAAATCGTGACACCATCTCCTAGAGTCTCAGCATTCGCTGTGTCACCAGATGCTGTAGCAGCTCCTAGAAAATGGACACTCCTGTCCAGGGTACTGAGGTGGGAAGGGCGAGCAGTGGGAGGAGTGTGTGTGTGTGATGGGCAGATGGAGATGGTGGGGGAAGGCAAAGTGGGAAATCCTGCTTTCTCTGGCGGACAGAGCGTAGGTATTCAGTGAAACAGTCTCCCAGTCTGCATCGGGTCTCACCAATATATAAAAGGCCACACTGGGAGCACCGGACGCAGTATACCACACCAGCCAACTCACAGGTGAAGTGTCGCCTCACCTGGAAGGACTGTCTGGGGCCCTGAATGGTGGTGAGGGAGGAAGTGTAAGGGCAGGTGTAGCACTTGTTCCATTTACAAGGATAAGTGCAAGGAGGGAGATCAGTGGGAAGGGATGGGGGGGACGAATGGACAAGGGAGTCGCGTAGAGAGTGATCCCTGTGGAAAGCAGAAAGTGGGGGGGGGGGGGGAGAGAAAGATGTGCTTTGTAGTGGGATCCCGTTGAAGATGGTGGAAGTTACGAAGATTTATATGTTGGACCCGGAGGCTGGTGGGGTGGTAGGTGAGGACAAGGGGAACCCTATCCCTAGTGGGGTGGTGGGAGGATGAGGTGAGAGCAGATGTGCGTGAAATGGGAGAGTGGCCACACATTTTAAACCCACTTCTCATCCCATTCTGATATGTTAATCCATGGCCTCCTCTACTGTCAAGATGAAGCCATACTCAGGTTGCAGGAACACCTTATATTCCGTCTGGGTAGCCTCCAACCTGATGGCATGAACATTGATTTCTCTAATTTCCGTTAATGCCCATCCTCCCCTTCTTACCCCATCCCTTATCTATCTATGTTTCTCCCTTTTTCTCTCTCTCTTTCTCTCTCTGTCCCTCTCACAATCACTCCTTGCCTGCTCTCCATCTTCCTCTGGCGCTTCCTCCCGCTTTCTTTCTCCTTAGGCCTCCTGTCCCATGATCCTCTTCATTCTCCAGCTCTGTATCCCTTTTGCCAATCAAATTTCCAGCTCTTAGCTTCATCCCTCTGCCTCCTTTCTTCTGTCATTTCGGATCTCCCACTCCACCTCCCACTTTCAAATCTCTTACTATCTTTTCTTTCAGTTAGTCCTGACGAAGGGTCTAGGCCCGAAACATCGACTGTACTTCTTCCTATAGATGCTGCCTGGCCTGCCGCGGTCCACCAGCATTTTGTGTGTGTTGCTTGAGTTTCCAACATCTGCAGATTTCCTCATGTTCAGGATATATATTGTATACATTCTCTGATATTAACTATATCTTTGAAACCCTTGAGGTATAAATGTCATTATAACGTCATTGTTAAAACTACAGTAAACTCATATTCAAAAACATGCTGTTTCCCTTAAGACAGTGAGGGACCAAGCGAATACAAGCATTTGCATTCTATCGTACAAACAGTTAAGAATTTCACATTTTTAGAACTTCACTAATTATCATGAACTGATAGAATAAGTTAAATCTTTAAATCTCCCCATTTTTGTGCCTCTCAGCTCACTTCCCATCAAGGCTTTCACTTACGGTTTGCTGTAGACCTCATATCTTTCCTATCAACCAGCACTTTAAACATACCCAGTGTAAGTTCACAATGACATTAATCTGTTCAGTGTAGATACCATTCTACAAACATGCCTCCATGTCTTCATACTGATTCCAGCAGAGAGTAAGGATTGTTTCCCAACAGGATTGTTGCAGAATAGCAGAGCAATCTCCATGGTCCAAATGGGCCACTCCTGCTTCTCATCTGTGTAGTGTACAGTTCTAGTAGCTCCATTACAAGAAAGATGTAGACGCTTTGGAAAGGCCATAGAAGAGACTTACTGAGCTACTGTTGGATTAGAGAACTTGAGCTATAGAGGGAGGTTGGGGGGATTCAGGTTGTTTTCTCTGGAGTACCAGAGGCTGAGGGGGGAATTGATAGAACCTTATAAAATAATGGGACAGCAAGGCAATTACCATGGTAGAAATGTTAAACACCAAAGGACATCCTTTAATGTGAAAGGGGGAAGGTTCAGCATAACCTTGGACAAGGATAGGAGCAGATGTTATGAGAAAGTAATGAGGGGGAGAACTAATTTTGATGTTATTAGGCAGGAGCGTGGGAGCAGTCTGTTGTTGCCAGTACAATCTTCCATGCGATGGTGTGCTAGGACAATGTCATCAACATGGGTGATGCCAACAGTTTCAATAAACTGATTAGAAAGGCTGACTCTGTTAAAGAAGTCATACTGGATGTTGTAGCAGAACTAAGCACCCTGCGGAAATTCCTGGTCCCAATATAATGATGCAGCTATAAAGAAGGCAAGACAGCAGCTATATTTCATTAGGAGTTTGAAGAGATTTGGTTTGTCACCTAAAACTTCTACAAATGTACAGGGAGAGCATTCTGACAGGCTGCATCACTATCTGGTATGGTGGAGGGGATGGGCTGCTACTGTTCAGGATCGAAAGAAGTTACAGATAATTGTTAAATTAGTCAGCTCCATCTTGGATACTAACCTCTGCAGTATCCAGGACATCTTCAAGGAGCATAGCCTCAGAAAGGTCATATTGAACTTTTTTTCTATATTATCTTGCATTGTACTGCTGCCATTAAGATAACAAATTTCACGCATAAGCCAGTGATAATCAACCCGATTCTGACAAAACTGCTTATTTGGGCAGAAATGTGTTGTCTAACAGACTTAGGTTGCTCTGAACTATTAAATGATCTGAATGAAGTTCACACAGCCTTGAACAGAAAAGCTTTTGGAAGTGGGAATGAAGTGAAAGCTCCAAAGATCCCAAGAATCAGTGGGCTGGAATTGTTGCCTATTCAATGTAATGAGGCCAATTTGGTAGAAAGGCTGAAATCAGCACTGATGGAGTTGCAATTCAAAGGAAAGCTCCCAGGCAACTTTATGTCTAGAGAAGAGAAAAGATCTAACATCAAGAAGAAGTCAAAGAGGAAGCATCTGAGAGTAAGCAGAGGTGTGAAGATAGGGAACCTTAATGATTTAACATAAACTGTATTCTGTGTTTATCAATTTAATTGATATACTGTAGATACGCTGAATTGTAACTGCTCACACATAGCTTTGTTTTTGTAATTGGAAGTGGTATATTATATTTGGACATATTTGGACTGAAAGAGGTGTGCATTCTATGTGCCATGTATTTTGATACACTGTTCAAATAGACACTGATTATTCCAGTTAACTGTCGTCACTAAAGGATGTTCTGTGCTAATGGCTGTGCATTAAGTATCCCTCAGAAGTCCAGAGGTACAGTACAGAAGTACAGATGGAACAAGACTTTATTTAATTGATACAGACAGAGGGAGTTTTGATGAGAATCTCCAAATTTTCTTACAACTTGAGACAGGCAATGATCGACAATGACGGGCTGGTGTGACCATAAATGAATATTGCTGATGGACAGGAAAATGCCCTGGCCCACTTTGCTTGTTAATATGATCAACATGATGCTGAGATAGAAATCCTAACTCAACACAAATAATGATGTGCATGTTACAACCCATCTAATCATCAGTATCTACACTGACCATACCAATTTTCCTTCCACCTTCACTGATTCTAACCCAGCCCCACATCGTTTTCAGGACCACCCCCAAACTTGCCATCAAACCTGTTGGCATGGACAATGCTGCTACTATGTGGGAATATCAGTTTGTAAACAGTGTATGGTTATGGCCTTTGGTAGAAGAAATGAAAGAGTTGACTACATGCTACATAGAGAAAAAACATACAAAAAAATGAGGTTCAAAGGGACTTGGATGTCCTTATACAAGATTCCTTAAAGTTTAATTTGCAGGGTGAGTCTCTGGTGAGGAAGGCAAATGCAATGTTAGCATTCATTTCAAGATAATTAATTATAAAAGCAAGGATGTAATGTTGAGATGTTATAAAGCACTGATGATGCCTCACTTGGAGCATTGTGAGCAGTTTTTGGTCCCTTATATTAGAAAAGATCTGCTAAAACTGGAGAGGGTTTAAAAGAGCTTAATGAAAATTATTCCAGGACTGAACAGCTTGTCATATGAAGAGCGTTTGATGGCTCTTGGCTTGTATTCACTAGAATCTGAAAGAATGAAGGGTGACCTCTGTATCCTATCGAATGATGAAAGGCCTTGATAGAGTGGATGTGGAGAGGATGTTTCCTATGATGGGAGAGTCTAAGACCAGAGGACTCAAACTCAGAATAGAGGGCTGTCCTTTTAGAATAGAGATGAGGAGGAATTTCTTTAGCCAGAGAGCGGTGAATCTATGGGCAGCTGTGGAGGCCAAGTCTTTATATATATTTAAGACAGAGGTTGATAGATTCTTGATTACTCAGAGCATGAAAGGATATGGGAGGAAGGCAGGAGATTGGGGCTGAGAAGAAAATAGATTAGCCATGATGAACTGGCGGAACAGACTCGATGGGCCAAATGGCCCAATTCTGCGCCTTTCTCTCATGCTCTTTTCATTTTATGTTTTTCTCATGAATGTTTTTTATTCAATACTATAAATTCTGATACCCAGTTTCTGTTATAACATGAGGGGATTTTGGAGACCAGAGATGGCCTTCATTAGATTTCCAGGTGTCAGTTGAAAGGTTCATATTGCCAAGCATGTGAAACTTGTCTTTTTGGTGTATTTTACCTGTCAGAGAAACTGCTATTGTGGTTCTATTTGAGAAGGGTCACAATGTTACCCCAAATACCTGGTAAAGCAGGAAGCTTGACAAACTGCCCCTTTAAGGGATAGTGAGTTTTGTACATCTTTTGGTTAGATTAAGTATTTTGTGTTCTTTAAACAGTCTAATTTTAATCAATAGCAAGATCAAAAATATATCACATTAAAAATAATGTAGTTTTTACCAGAACTGGTGTGAGCAGACTCCAGATGACACTGGTCAACCAGTGAAACATTGGGGCTTGCTTCCAGAGGGATGTTAAGGGCACCCACATTTGCCAGTGCCTTTTTAGAGATCAGAGGTATTTACACCACAACCAACAGGGTACAGACAACAGACACCATTTTATGAGAGAACTTTAGATACTATCAATATATCATGTTGTTTGTGCATTATTAATTTTTAATGTGGCAATTTTTATTTATTATAATTTTTTAAAGTTCTGATTTTTCTTGTGTTTTTTGTTTTTATACTGTGCTGTCACTTTTGGTAATGTAATTTAGTTCTAATCACCATATTAAATGATGTAATTATTATTATAAGTAACCAAATGTACATAAGCCAGCTCTAGACCCTTGGTGGGGTGGTTCCCAGGGTCTACCCAAACCCTGGATTAATAGCAGCACTAACTGTACAACAGAGCTTACTTTGCCGGTATTCAGCAGGAGCTCATGAAAAGCAGCTACGATCAGCGCTGAGTCATCAAGGTGGCAAAACGACAATACAGGGACAAGAATCAGACACAACTGTCAACCAACAATACATGCAACCTTATGGCAAGGCCTGCACACCATTGCAGACTTCAAAGCTAAACGCAGTGGTGCTGCCAACATTGTGGCCTCTCTCCCGGATGAAGTCAATCTTTTTTTTTACACTCAGTTCGATGTTGCCAACTCGGAACCTCCGAGGAGAGCCGCCAATGTATCTTGGTCATCTCTGAGGTTGAAGTAAGCAGGTGTTTCCAACAAATGGACAGTTGCAAGGCTACAGGACCAGATGTCATCCAAGGCAGGTACTCAGGTAGTGTGCGGCACAACTGGCAGGTGTGTTTAGAGACATTTTTATTCCCTCCCTCTCCCAGTGTAGAGTACCCTCCTGCTTCAAAAACATTGTCCCTGTACCTAAAATGACCAAGGTAACATATCTGAACAACTGGCGTCCTGTTGCACTCACCTCAATAATAAGCAAATGCTCTGAGAAGCTGGTGAAGGACTACATCTGCAGCATGCTACCACCCTCACTGGGTCCCCTACAATTCGCCTACCAACACAACCGATCGACAGATGACACAATATCCACAGCTCTACACACCGTCCTTGCACATCTGGAGAAGAAGGATGCTTATGTGAGAATGCTGTCCTTGCACTACAGTTCAGCATTCAACACCATAAATTCTCTCCAGGCTCGAAAGGAAGCCCTGCCTTGTGCAGCTGGATCCTGGACTTCCTGTCAGATCGCCAGCAGGTGGTAAGAGTGGGCTCTGTCACTTCTGCTCTTCAACACAGGTGCTCCTCAGGGCTGTGTCCTAAGCCCCCTCTTTTACTTTCTGTATACATGTGACTGTATCGGTGCCCACAGCTCTAATCTGCTAATTAAATTTGCAGATATACCACATTGATTGGCTTAATCTCAAATAATAATGAGGCTACCTACAGACAGGAAGTCATCAGCCTGACACAGTGGTATCAAGAAAACAACCTCTCCTTCAATGTTGCAAAAACAAAGGAGCTGGTTGTGGACTACAGGAAGAATGGAGACAGGTTAGCCCCTATTGATTTCAATGGATCTGTGGTTGAGAAGATGAACAGCTTTAAGTTCCTCAGCATAAACATCACCGAGGATCTTATGTAGTCTGTACATACCAGCTGTGTGGTGAAAAAAGCACAACAGTGCCTCTTTCACCCCAGAGAGTTGAAGAAATTGGTGTGGATCACCAAATCCTAAGAACTTTTTACAGGGGCACAATTGAGAGCATTCTGACTGGCTGCATCATTGCCTGGTATAGAAATTGTACCTCAATCGCAGGACTCTGCAAAGAGTGGTGCGGAAACCCAGCACATCTGTAGATGTGAACTTCCTACTAAGAGATTTGAAAGATTTACTACCTTTCCTTTCCTTTCGGTTAGTCCTGACGAAGGGTCTTGGCCCAAAACGTCGACAGAACTTCTCACTATAGATGCTGCCTGGCCTGCTGTGTTCCACCAGCATTTTGTGTGTGTTGCTTGAATTTCCAGCATCTGCAGATTTCCTCGTGTTTGCTCAGTTCAATTTTATTCAGTTCAATTCAATTCTCCCTTTTTGCTGCTTATGATTTAAATTATTTGTTAACCTTTTCTTCAAAACCACCGTTGGGGTAATTTGAGTACACAAGCTACTTTAAAAATTAAACAACGATACCAGTTTTCTGCAATATTTCAATGGCCAAATTCCTCTTCATCAAACAGGTTCTGTACAGACACACTGGAGGAAATTTTGACTCTTATTATCTACAATCCAGCAAAACCACAGCTAAGGATCGGTAGAATCAGTGGGGAAAGAAGATGCTATGGAGTCTGGCACTACAGAGGCTGGAATGCATCCTGGCTAGGGTGATAATGTCCTAATTTGAACTGAAAATGAATTTTGTAAATATTCTGATGTAAGTGTTAGTACTGAAGGAAATAGCTATTTTGAGTGAAGAGATAGATGTGGGCAGAAAATCAAAGTGTTTAGTGATGCTGCCATGGTTGTAGGCAACTGTTTTAATTCTTCATTTATAGTTAGCAATAACATTGTTGCTCGAGGCAAGCTTAGCCATTAGTTGTTCGGAAAGGAATGATGATTAGTGGCTGTGGATGAGAGTATCTGGAGCACTGCCATTCAAAGAATGGTTCTGTCCCTATTAAGGCCTTCAAAGCAGAGTTTTGCAGCTGTTTCTCTGAGTTGAAGAGCGACCAATCAGCAGGAGGAAGTGTGTAAAAGGAACCACTTTTCATCAGGTCCATGTTCAAGATTTAAAAGCAGAGCTTCTCGTCAGTTTTCTCCGAGTTGGACAATCCACAGCAGGGAGTGCGTTACAGAGCTACCTTTTTAATCAGGATGGCGATCAAGGTTATAAAGGTAATCTTCCACGACAATTTACGAAAAACAGCTTTGACCAGCAACAAATTGGCATTTGGAATTAGCAACAGCAAATTCACAAAGGCAAAGGCAAATACAGCAGATGTTGTCTTGAATGAACAGAGTCAGAATGGTCATCTTGAGACTTGAGCTCTTCAAGGCTTCTGCAAAGAGAGGCTTCAATCAGCGAAAGCAAAGGAAAGAATATAAGTTTTTTGATCCTTCCCTTCATTACATCTCAGCTAGAATAGTAAAGATGGCAAGCAGGATAGTTGAATGCTCCTCTTGCAGGATGTGGGAAGGCAGGGAAATGTCTGGTGTCCCTGACAACTAAACTGCGAAATACATCCAGGGGCAGCTTCTAACAATCCGCATGAAGTAGTTAGAGCTGGAAGTGGATGAACTCCAGATCATTTGGGAAGCTGAAGGAGTGATAGATAAGACACACATAGTTACACCCAAGGTGCAGGACACAGGATACTGGATGACAGTCAGGGAGGGAACAGGGTTTAAGGAGCCAGGAGTCAACACAGAGAATTCCTGTGGCCATCCTATTCAACAACATTTTGGGAGGGGGGGTAGGGGGAGAGGGAAACCTAACAGAGGAAAATCACTGTGGTCAGGTCTCTGGCACTGAATCTGCCTCTGTGCCTCAGAAGAAAAAGGGAGAGAAGAAGCATGATGCGGTGATAGGGGATTCATTTGTGAGGGAATGGACAGGATGTTCTATGGGCCAGAGAGAAATTCACAGATGGTATGTTGCCTCCCAGATGCCAGGGCCCAGGATATCTCAGACTGAGTCCTAGCACTCTTAAGTGTGAGTGTGAAAAGCCAGAAGTCATGGTCCATGTAGGAACCAATGACATGGGTAGAGCAAGTGACGATGCTCTGCAGAGAGTTCAAGGAGTCGGTGCCAAGTTAAATGGCAGGTCCACCAGGGCTGTGATCTCAGGAGTGCTACCTGTCCCATGTGCTAGTGAGGCCAGAACTAGGAAGATCATACAGTTTAGTACATGGCTAAGGAGTTGGTGTAGGAAGGAGGGGATAAGCTTTTTGGATCATTAGGCTGTCTTCCAGGAAAGATGGGACCTGTACAGAAGGGATGGTTTACACCTGACTGGAGGGGGACTAATATCTTAGCAGGAAATCTTGTTAATTCTGAATGGTGGGGTTTAAACTAGAGTTGCAAGGAGATGGGAACCAGAGTGCCACAGCAGTTAGTGGACAGCTTGTGGAGGCAGACATTGGTAAAACCTCAGACAAAGTTAGGAATGGAAAGGTTGAGCATGGTGTGACTAGTTTCCTGAGGTGTGTATATTTCAATCAAGAACTGTTGTAGGAAATGCGGATAATAGTGCTGAAGATGAAGTAGCTCGTTTACAAACAGAGGCAATATGTAGTGAAGAGAGTCTGTGATAGGACAAAATTGCAGTCAACAGGATGAGTTGCAACATAAAAGGTGGACAAAATCAAAAAGGGTGAATACAGGATTGAGGGAGTTACATTTGAATGTTCACGGTATACAGAACAAGGTAGATTAACTTGTAGCACAGTTGCAGATTGGTACAGTTATACATCCCGGAGAGGATGGAGTATTCTAAAGGAAAGATGACAAAACTGTGGCTAACAAGAGAAATTAATGTCCACACAAAAGCCAGAGAGAGGGCATACAATAGTGCAAGAATTAGTAGGAAGTTCGAGGATTGGGAAGCTTTTAAAAACCAACAGAAGGCAACTAAAAAGTCATTAAGGTAAAGATAGAATACAGCGTAAGCAAGTCAATAATATTAAAGAGAATACCAATAGCTTCTTCAGATTCGTAAAGTGTAAAAGAGATGGGTGACAAGGAAATGGAGGATGAACTGAATAAGTATTTTGCTATCTTCACTATGGAAGACATGAGCAGCATAGTGGAAGTTTCAGGGGTCATGAAGTGTGTGAGGTTACCATTACTAAGGGGAAGGTTCTTATGAAACAAAGATCTAACAAATGGCCTAATTCTGCTCCTACACCTTATGGTCTTAGATGAGTATTAAACAGGGTGACCCACTTCCTCTATTCTTCTTCAACAGAGTGATGGATATTTTGTTGTGTTTCTTACATAGGGATGGGTGGCCCACAGGGCAAGTGCAATCCTCCTAATATCATGGAATTTTTTAAAGATTAAGTTTGCATATTAATGTCAGAAAATTATAGGGTGTTTATTTAATTTCAAAGAATTATGTAATAACACCAAAAATTGGCATCTCCAGTTTCTTATACTTGATTTTAATAGGAATTCCATCAAAGCTTTTACATATTCCAAGTTGCATGAACAATGATACTTATTATTTGTGGCATGGGGTGAAGGTACCCAAGCAGGAAGTCCAAGATTCCATTGAGAATTACAATAATATACTTTTAAAATGATGCAAGCTTCTGAGATTAGTCAAGGGTTTTATTGATACTTTATTGATGCCCTGATTATAGGATCTAAGACTTAGTGTGTGAAACGACACCTTGCCCTGACATACGAAAGGTTTATACATGATGAAATCTTGGACCACATTGACAAGTGATGCGTAGGCCAACAGTCCCAGAACTGAAGGACATAATAAGGTGCTCATGCTTCTGTGGTATAAAGCCTTTCAATACGGATGGACAGGTTTTAAGGAGTCTGGATATCAGGATGTCAGTGGCGAGAGGTGACGTTCAGTTATTCTTCACACCATGAATCAGTCCTGACTCTAACCGTGCAATGGCACTGCAGCCACACTCTTTGTAGTCAGTGAGTGAGGATGAGGTACAAGATAGAGACTCCATAGTGTAGTGAGAACAAAAAATGCTGGAAATACTCAGCAAGGACAGAGTTGTAACAGGTCACATCAATGACCTTTCATGAAAAATTCAAAGGCCAAAAACTGCAGCTGCTGCTAATCTGAAATAAAGATACAAGGCCATACACACACACACACAATAATGACCCCATTAAATATAATGCTCAAATATGGTTGTTGTAATGATAGCAGCACCATATTAGGGCATGAACAGTATATCCGTCCATATTTAGTCATTTGGTTTCATTTGGTTCGTCCAGTTGTGCTTTGCATTTGCTGGTTTCACCATGTTAACCATTGTTGATGTAAAACTATGTCACACAGTGACAACTGATCATCCCCCAATAAATAGCAGCAACAGATCCAGTTTCTGCAGTCAGACTCAGCAATATCACTCCTGAGTGCGAGGAACCAACACCATGAGAGTTTCAGCCTGGTTGGTGTTCATGATGATGCAGAAGATAATTCATTTTCTCCCAGACCTCCATCAATTTTTCGGAATGGAGAATGGCAGACCGTATAGCCACGTCAAGGATGGATTGGAAGTTTGGAGATATGATCGTACAGGTACTGAACAGTACCGCTCCACTCAAAATCCACTACCCAATACATTGGAGAGTGTTTACTTTGGAAAGCAGAAGCTGGTGAGCTTCTACGACATTCTGTGCAACGAGTCAAGGTGAATGGTGAAGAGGCTTCACCCGAGAGACCTCGAAAGAGCAAGACTTGTAACATTTGCTGTTGGGACTGAAAGGACATACTCCCAGCAAAGCAGTGAAGAAACGAGGAATTAATCAAAACACAAAAATACAACTGCAGATGCACTTGCAGATGCACTTGAATTTATCGAGTGGCATAGTTTATATTAACATTCATAATAACCATCTGTAAATATTCTGTAAAAAGCATCATTTTGTTAATAGAAGGAAATTATATTTTTACTAATAAAAAGCATTTAACTGTGCTTGAGTTGTTGTAACCATTCTTTTGGGTGGAGTTACTTGTTGGTTAAAGGTCATTCGGATCGGTGACCATGTTCTAGCACAGCATCACAAACAAAATACTGGAGGAACTCAGCAGGTCAGGAAGCATCTATGGAAAGGAATAAACAGTAAATGTTTTGTACTGACTCTTCCATTAGGACTGGAAAGGAAGGGGGAAGAAGCCACAACAAGGGGAGGGGATGCTGGGAGGTAGAAGGTGGAAATGGTGAAGAGCTGGAGAACAAATCTGATAGGACAAGGAGAGTGACTATGGGAGAAAGGGAAGGAGGAGGGGCACGGAGAGTGTGATATGCAGGCAAGGAGAAGAGAAGGTTTTAGAGGGGAACCAGAATGGGAATGTATAAAGAGGTATAGCAATTTATTTGTGTGATCAGCAATAAGTTATGTCCTGAAGTAGTGAGATATATAGTTAATATGGCAGTCTATAAAACCATAAGACCTAGGAGCAAAATTAAGTCATTTGGACTATCATATCTACTCCACTATTCCATCATGACCGATTTTATTCCTCTCAACCCCATTCTCCTGTCTTCTGCCCGTAACCTTTGACACACTGGTTAATCAAGAACCTATCAATCTCCACCTTACACCCAAATACTTGGCCTGCCAAGCTATATGTGGCAATGAATTTCACAGATACACCACCCTCTGGCTGGAAAAAAAATTCCCCATCCCTTTTCTCAATGGACATCCCTCAGTTCTGAGGCTGTGCTCTCTGGTCCTAAATCCCCCACTATGGGAAACATCCTCTCCACATCCACTCTATCCAGACCTTTTAATATTCATTAGGTTTCAATATGATATCCCTGTCCCACATTCTTCTAAACTCTAGCGAATACAGGTCCAGAGTCAAACATTCTTTATATGTTAACACTTTCATTCCTGGGATCATTCCTGTGAACCTCCCCTGGACTCTCCAATGCCAGTATAGGAATAAGAGGCCCAAAGCTGCTCACAATCCTCCAAGCGCAGCCCGACCAATGCCTTATAAAAACTCAGCATCACATACTCGCTTTCATATTCCAGTTCTCTCAAAACAAATGCTAACACTGGGTGTGCCTTCCTTTACCATCGATTTAACCTGCAGGTTTATCTTTAGGAAATCCTGCACAAGGACTCCCAAGTCCCTTTTTACCTCTGATTTTCAAATCTTCTCCCCATTTACAAAATACTCTGCGCTTCATTCCTTCACCCCAAGTGCTTAACCATGCACTACATTATATTCCATCTGTCACTTCTTTGTCCATTTCCCTCAATCTGCCTCAGTTCTTCCATACATGCTCTGCTTCCTCAGTACTACCTTCCCTTCCACCTGCAGCACACCACTACTCACTGGAAGCCAACCAGAAAAGGCCCTTTTTATTCCCACTCCATATGGAACTTGGAGCATGGATCAGTACATGAAACTATGATGTTGTAGCCATTACAGAAAATTTAGTTGAGAGAGGGGCAGGAATGGGGGGGGGGTGGGACATTGCTAGGATGCAGAGAATGTGAGTGAGATACTTTAAAATGTACTTTGCTTCATTATTTACCAAAGAAAAGGATATGGAAGACTGAGAGATCAGTGCTGAGTGTAGAAATATATTAGGGCACTTAGAGGTTCACGAAGAGGAAGTATTGGCCTCCTAATGAATATTAAGGTGGTTAAGTCCCCAAGCTTTATGGAATTTGCCTCAGTTTATTGAAGGCAAGAGATGAGATTGCCAGACCCTTGACCAGTATTTTTATTATAAACAAGTTACCTGTAGTACCAGAGGAAATAACACACTGGACTACTGTACACTAAGATTAAGAGTGCCTACCATGCTGTTCCACACCCACACTTTGGAAAGCCTGATCACCTGGCTGTACCTCTACTCCAAGTATAGGCAGTGACTGAGGTCTGCAGCACTAGTAGTGAGGACCAAGGTGAGGAAGACCAAGAGCACTTAAAAGACTACTTTGAATCCATAGACTGGACTGTATTCGGAGATTCATCTTCGAATCTGGTTGAGAATGCCACAGATGTCACCAACTTTATTAAAACCTGTGTGGATAAGTGTGTGCCTACAAAAAACTTACTGTACATTCCCAAACCAAAAGCCATGGATGAACCAGGATGTGGGTGAGTGCTCGATCTGTGGCATTCAAGACTGGCAACCCAGGTCCATATAAGAAAACCAGGTATAACTTGGAGGACTATTTCAAGAGCCAAGAAATGATTCCGAGAGGTTAGAGGCAACAGTGGATACATATCAACTCTGGTAAGTTTTGCAGGCCATTACTTCCTACAAAGCAAACCCAACAACATGGATGGCAGCGATGCTTCACTATCAGATGAGCTCAATGCCTTTTATGCTCTCTTTGAAAAGGAGAATGAAACCACAGCTATGAGGATCCATGTGGTATCCATTGACCCTGTAATCTGTGTCTTGGAGACTGACGTCAGGTAGCAGGGCCCGATGGAGTACCTAGCAAGGCTCTGAAAACCTGTACCAACCAATTGACAGGGTATTCAAAGAGATTCTCAATCTCTCACTGCTACAGTCGGAAGTTCTCACCTGCTTCGAAAGGACAACAATTATACCAGTGCCCAAGAGCAGTGTTGTTGCCTTAACGGCCATCACCCTGTAGCACTCATAGCAACAGTGAGAGGCTGATCATGGCTAGAATCAACTTCCATCTCCGAAAGGACCTGGACTCACTGCAATTTGCCTTTGACCACAATAGGTCTACAGCATATGTGGTTTCAATAACTCTTCACACAGCCTTGGACAATGCAAATACCCATGTCAAGATGCTGTTTATTGACTATGGCTCAGTATTTAACACCACCATTCCTACAGTCCTGATTGAAAAGCTACAGAACCTGGGCCTCTGTACCTCCCTCTGCAAACTGGGTCCTTGACTTCCTAACCAGAAGACCACTAACTGTATAGACTGGAAATAACATCTCCACCTCGTTGACAATCAACATTGCTGCACCACAGGGATTTGTCCTTAGCCAGCTGCTTTACTCTCTCCCCACCCATGATTGTATGGCTAGACGTAGCTCAAATGCCATCTATAAATTTGCTGATGATACACTGTTGTCGGCGGAACTTCAGTTGGTGATGAAAGGGCACACAGGAGTGGAATATACTAGTTAGTTGAGTGGTGTTGCAGCAAGACCAAAGAGCTGATTGTGGACTTCAGAAAGGGTAAGATGAGGGAACACAAATCAATCCTCACTGAGGGACCAGAAGTGGCGGGAGTGAGAAATTTCAAGTAGTTGGGTGTCAATATCTCTGAGGACCTAACTTGGATGCAACATATTCATGCAGCTATAAAGGTGGAAATACAGCTGCTGTATTTCATTAGGAGTTTGAGGAGATTTGGCTTGTCAACCAAAACCTCCAAACCTTCAACAGATGTACTGAAGAGAGCATTCTGACTGGCTGCACTGTCTGGTTGGGGTGTGGGGGGCTACCGTACAAGATAGAAGTAAGTTGCAGAAAACTTGTAAAATTAGTCAGCTCTACATGGGTACTAGTCTCCGTAGTATTCAAGACATCTTCAGGGAGTGGTGCCTTAGGAAGACAGCATCCATCATTAAAGATCCCCACTTCAGGATATTCCTCATCCCATTGTTACCATTGGGAAGGAAATACAGAAGCCTGAAGGCACACACTCAATAATTCAGGAACAGCTTCTCCCCTCTTTTATCTGTTTTCTAAATGGACATTGAACCCACGAACACCACCTTTTGTTTTTTTGAACTACTTATTTTAACTTAAATATTCTAACTTAACACACACACACACACACACACACACACACACACACGTATATATATATATATATATATATATATATATGTAATTCAGTTCTTTTCTTTATATTTATCATGTATTTCATTGTACTGCTTTTGTCAAGTTAACAAATTTCACCAGATTTGCCAGTGATATTAAACCCGATTCTGATTTTTGTGTCCTCTCTAGCCACAGGCAAGGTCCCAGAGGACTGTTGAGTGCTTAATGCTGTACCTCTATTTACGAAGGGCACAAGGGAAAATCCTGGGAACTATAGACTGGGGAGTTTCACATCAGTTGTAAGGAAATTGCTGGAGAAAATTCTTAGGGATAGGATATACGAGCATTTGCAAACCCATGGCCTAATTCAGAAGCCAGCATGGCTTTGTGCATGGCAGATCGTGCCTTACCAACTTGATTGAGTGTTTTGACAAGATGATGAGAAAGGTTGATGAGGGTAGGGCAGTGGATGCTATTTACATGGATTTTAGTAAGGTGGTTGATAAAGTCCTTCATGGAAGGCTAAACCAAAAGATTACAGTGCATGGGGTCCATAGTGATTTGTCTGTTTGGATTCAGAACAGGCTTGCACATAGAAGACAAAAGGTAGCAGATGAAGGGACTCATTCGAGCTGGAAGTCTATAATTAGTGGAGTTACACAGGTATCTGTACAGGGACCTCTGCTGTTTGTGATGTATATAAATGACCTGGATGAAAATGTAGATGGGTGGGTTAGTAAGTTTGTGGACAATACCAAGACTGGTGGAATTGTGGATAGTGTAGATGACTGGCAAAGAGCACAGCATGATATTGACCATTTTCAGATATGGGCTGAGAGAAGAAAGATGGAGTGTAACTCAGATAACTGTGAGTATTACAATTTGGTAGGTAAATGCAGGGAGACATTACAATGTTAAGGGCAAAATCCTGAACAGTGTTGCTGAGAACAGAGATCTTTGGACCCAAGTTCATAGCTCCTTGAAAGTGGCTACACAGGTCAATAACTGGCCAAGAAGGCTCATGGAATGCTTGCTTTTAATAGTCGAGGCACTGAGTTTCAACTTTATTGAGAAAGTAAGGAGGCCTGGGATTCAAGGGGACATTGCTTTGTGGATCCAGAACTGGCTTGCCCGCAGGAGGCAAAGAGTGGTTGTAGACGGGTCATATTCTCCATGATGGTCGGTCAACAGTGGAGTGCCTCAGGGATCTGTTCTGGGACCATAACTTTTCATGATTTTTATAAATGACCTGAATGAGGAAGTGGAGGGATAGGTTAGTAAGTTTCCTGATGACACTAAGGTTGGGTGTGTTGTGGATAGTGTGGAGGGCTGACAGAGGTTACAATGGGACATTGATAACATGCAAAACTGGGCTGAGAAGTGGCAGATGGAGTTCAACCAAGATAAGTGTGAAGTGGTTCATTTTGGTAGGTCAAATACGATGGCAGAATATAGTATTAATGGTAAGACTCTTGACAGTGTGGAGGATCAGAGGGATCTTGGGGTCTGAGTCCATAGGACACTCAAAGCAGCTGGGCAGGTTGACTCTGTGGCTAAGAAGGTGTATGGTGTATTGGCCTTCATCAATCGTGGAATTGAATTTAAGAGCTGAGAGATAATGTTACAGCTCTATAGGACCCTGGTCAGACCCCACTCGGAGTACTGTGCTCACTTCTGGTTGCCTCACTACAGAAAGGACATGGAAGCCATAGAAATGTGCAGAGGAGATTTACAAGGTTGTTTCTTGGATTGGGGAGCATGCCTTATGAGAATAGGTTGACTGAACTCAGCCTTTTCTCCTTGGAGCGGCGGAGGATGAAAGGTGACCTGACAGAGGTGTACGAGATGATAAGAGGCATTGATCGTGTGCATAGTCAGAGGCTTTTTTATCAGGGCTGGAATGGTTGCCACAAGAGGACACAGGTTTAAGGTGCTGGGGAGTAGGTACAGAGGAGATGTCAGGGGTAAGCTTTTTACTCAGAGAGTGGTGAGTGCGTGGAATGGGCTGCCAGTAACAGTGGTGGAGGTGGATACGATAGGGTCTTTTAAGAGGCTTTTAGATAGGTACATGGAGCTTAGTGAAATAGAGGGCTATAGGTAAGCCTAGTAACTTCTAAGGTAGGGAAGTGTTTAGCTCAACTTTGTGGGCCGAAGGGCCTGTATTGTGCTGTAGGTTTTCTATGTTTCTAATGTTATAAAATCTGGTTAGGCCACGTCTGGAGTATTGCATACAGTTCTCTTCGTCCCACTATAGGAACATAAGAATATAAGAAATAGGAGCAGGAGTCGGCCATCCGGCAGATTGAGCCTACCCTGTCATTCAGTAAGATCATGTCTGATCTGTCCGTAACTCAGCTCCATCAACCTGCCTTTTCCCCATAACCCTTAATTCCCCTACTATGTAAAAACCTATTTAACTATATCTTAAATATATTTAGTGAAAAAGCCTCAACTGCTTCCCTGGTCAGAGAATTCCACAGATTCACCACTCTGGGAAAAACAGTTTCTCCTCATCTCCGTCCTAAATCTTCTCCCCTGAATCTTGAGGCAATGTCCCCTAGTTCTAGTCTCACCTAGAACTAGGAAGGACATTGAGGCTTTGGAGAGGATCCAGAAGTGGTTTAATCGGGATTCTGCCTGGTTTAGAGAGCTGGTGCCATCACAAGATGCTGGATAAAGTTGGGTTGTTTTCTCTGGAGCAGCAGTAGATGAGGGGTGATCTGATAGAGGTTTACAAGATTATGAGAGGCATAGATGGAGTGGATAGAGTATCTGTTTCCCAGGGTTGAAATGTCTAATACCAGAGGGCATGCACTGAAGGTGAGAGGGGTTAGATTCAAGGAGGATGTGAGGGGTAAGTTTTTTACTTAGAGAGCTGTGGGTGCCTGGAACGTGCTGTCCAGTGAGGTGATAGAGGCAAATACTTTATAGGCTTTGAAGCGATGTTTGAATAGGCACATGGATGTAAGGAAGATGGAGGGATATGAACATGGTGTAGGTGAGAGGGATTAGTGTTTGGGTGTTTTTGATTTCCTTTTTAGCTGGTTCAGCACAACATCTGTGGCCAAATGGCCTGTTCTTGTGTTCTTGAGCTTATGTTCACTACCACCCTTGGGACATTATATAACACCCAATCCAGAATTGCTGTTTCCTTCCTGGTTTAAAATACAAACTCAAATGAAATCACACCTTACTATAAATACAAGCCTGATCCAGTTTTAGAGTCAGAATCCCACAAATTACATTACAATCCATCTGTTATTACAGATAGGACAATCCATAATAACTGTCAAGGTATAATAATACCGAATAAACAAGCAAGAACTTATTTAATAGATATAGCCATTCCAAACACACACAACTCGCAGAAATCAGTAAGCGAAAAACACCAGAAATGTGCTGAATTAAAAGAGGAAATTGAAAGACTTTGGATCATGAACAAGGTATACATTGTCCCAATAGTAATATCTACAACTGGTGTCATCCCAAAGGCACCAATTGCATTAAACAATTAGGGCTGCACTGTAATATCTACACAAAGCTACAATACATCACTAAAATAGTCCGAAAGTTCCTAGCAGTTGAGAAATGAGCATGCTTGGGTACGAGCTTGAGCTGAGAGAAAAAAATAGTAACAGCAACAACTTTATTTATATTGCACCTTTCAGACATTAAGATGAAGGCTCAAAGTGTTTTACATAGATTGTAAAGGTAAATCAACATAGTCATTAAAATTCAAGACAAAATTAAAATTCACCAGCAGAAACAACTATATAGAATAAAATATTCAAAATTGTATAACATCAACAGGCATTCAGTAGATGTACAAGTTGTCCAAAATAAAAAGTAATTTTTTTTAGAAGCGTTTTGAAATATTCCACAGAACTGACCTGGCATATCTCAGTTGCAGTATTCCAGATTTTTGGTGCATAACAGCAAAAGTCTGCATTCTCAGTTTTTATATGCTTGGCTCTAGGAATATAAAGCAAACCAGTATTTGCAGATCGAAAATTATGATTAACACTCCAAAATATACAGAGGGATTAGATTTTTCAAAGCCCTGCATACAATTAAAAGTATTTTTAAATTGTTCTGAAAGGACACAGGCAGCCTGTGTAACGATGGCAAAACTGGTGAAATGTGCTCAAATTTTCTTTTTTCTGGTTGAGATTGTTGCTGCTACATTTTGAACAAGTTGCAGCTGATTTACATCTTTCTTGGGCAGTTCTGGAAAGACTGTATTACAGTAGTCTAATCAGCTAAAAACAAAAGTGAGTCAATTTTTCTGCATGTTGAGATGTTATAAGAAATCAACCTCTTGCAATTTTACTTAAATGTGTAACCCTCTCACCATGGCTCATAACAAATTTGGCTCGTTGCTAACTCTGACTAACAGTCACACAACTCAGCATTGCATGGCGAATGGGGAGGTGGCCATTTTAATAAGTAAAATGTCTAGAGTCAGTATGATTCGGGTTCAACTGAACAGGAAAGTTGGAATGTTCTGATGAGGGAATGAAAATTATAGTAAATGTTGCTCCATGCAAAGCTATCATTTGCCAAGAAATAACAGACCATACACCAGCTGAACAGTAAAGTGGAAGTATATTTCAACTTTAACAAACAGTTTATGGGGAAAAAAGGGGCCAAGTACAGTTAAACTGGTCTAAATGTGCACAGAAATGTTGTAGCTCATTGCTGAAGTAGTCAGGGTGCTTCGCTTTGATTACTCATGCACTGAACCCACATTCCGTGTGAAAGACATCACCCACAGTTCGACCTTCCCTCAAAGATCATTTCGAATGAACTGGCTAACTCAGGAGTATTGGCGCATCCTCTATTGAGCCATTCATCTGCAAACAGCACTTCTTACAATAGGGTCTTCCCTTCAGGCGGGGTTCTGCAAATGCTCCGCTCTGCACCACCTTTATCTTCCACCACCTCCCCAACAAAAGACCCAAAGGCAGACTACTGTCCTTCAGAAATCTGAGTATTCCATGGCATCCAAATGGACAGAATTTTACAGCACATTACCAGACAAGCCCAATTGGCTAACACAATATTCCTCATTTGAGCAAACACTCCTTATCTAATCTGAAGCCAAAACAAAATGAAGCTTAACTAACCGAACACACTGCGTTTGTAGAAAAGCTACTAAAAGCATAATACCATTGCATTAGAAATACAATAAAACAGGTTCTTAACCAGAGCATTACATTCTTCCTCCCCCCCACCAAAAATAGTCACGTGCTCATGACTTCGTAAGCCTTCAGAACTATCAATAAATTATTAATAACAGTATTCGAAAGAGTTTTGTGATTTCAAACCCCCCAATCCAATTGTAAATGGAAGTAACATATCTCACCTTGGTGATTGTCATGCTCCATTTCCAGTGCAGCATGTGCTGGCATATCTGGGGGTTTCCTGACTCTCCAAGGCCTTCTCATCTCATCTTCAACTTCAGGCAGTTCGCATGACTGTTCCTGTTTACTTGGGGATGCCTCCAAATCTATCACTCATACCTTCCAGAGACTCAGTTGCCCCTGCCCTCTGACTGAACTCAGATTCCTTCAGTTTAAGCATGTGCTGCCAAACATCTTCAACCTCCGCTGGTGCTAACCAGCAAGACCTCTCTCACACTAGCTACTCCTCCAGAACATAACTTGACAGGTTTAGACTGGGTGTGCCACAGATTTCATTGTTTCTGCTCATCATCCTGCTTAGGGAGAACTTGCACCTTCTCAAAAGCAGCTCTAAACACCAGGTGAATGGACAGGGTTTTCAAAAAAATTGTCTTTTTCTGTCAAATATTTGTCTACATCTCTCCTTGCATGCTCCCATAAGCTATCTCACAATGGGAGTAATGATAAATCAAGGTAAATGGACTTTCAGTATTGTCTAGAAGATGGTTCACCACTTATCCAAGGGGCTTTTTTAGTTCTAATCCATGGTGGGTAGTTTTCCAGTTTATAAACACCGAGTTGTTTAAATATAGCAAATCACTTTGTTAAGAGGTTGTTAAGAGTCGTAAGAGGTAATGAGAGGGTCATTATTCTTATCTTTGTATGAACGGAGGGTGAACTGTTGTGGAGACACTGGGGTAGAGATTATAGGACTGCATTGTAAGTAGGTGATAGGTGGTGTTGTATCCCACCCCCTCTGTTCATGGATGGGTTTTCCAGTTTGACAAAGATGGTTTCTTTAACCCCTCTTTCAAACCACCTGTCTTCTTTGTCCAAAGTGTGCACATTGTCAAAGTAGTGCCCCTTGTCATTTAGGTGTAGATATACAGCTGAGTCTTGACCTGAGGTGTTAGCCCTCCTACTGTATTTCAGCGAGACAAAACCAACCACTTCACAAACAGATGGTCCACAAGGACAACACAGCAAGTCCAGTTGCTTGATTACAATGACTGAGAACCTTCATAGACAATGGGAGTATTTGTTCCCACAAGAATGGAAGCTTCACTTTTTTCAATCAGATCTAGGCAGACCAAGACTAGCATATCAATAGTCTCAACTATTCCAAGTTTCAATAACAAATAACCATCATACAGGTCATCATCAGCACTAAGCTCCCACATCTCAAAGGTAAGTGAGCCAAATACCAGTTGTAAAAGGATCTGTAAAATAATTTGAGAACATGTGTCAAGTATGGCTCTAGCGTAAGTACCTTCAATCTGTAAGGATACAGAGCTTGGTCGCACTAAACCTTCAGATATAGTGTTTTGATACACTGATTTGAATGTATTCTCTCTGTGATGCCAGGCTGTTTCTTTACTGGGTCCCTCCATTGTTTTGTTTCTTTTCTTCTCTGTTTGATTAACTGTTGACTTAGTTTTTGAAGATTTTCCTGTCCTTCACAGTTTTGCTCGATATGACAATCTTATAACCATATAACAATTACAGCATGGAAACAGGCCATCTCGGCCCTTCTAGTCCGTGCCGAACGCTTCTCTCACCTAGTCCCACCGACCTGCACTCAGCCCATAACCCTCCATTCCTTTTCTGTCCATACACCTATCCAATTTTTTTTTAAATGACAAAATCGAACCTGCTTCTACCACTTCTACTAGAAGCTCATTCCACACAGCTACCATTCTCTGAGTAAAGAAGTTCCCCCTTGTGTTACCCCTAAACTTTTGCCCCTTAACTCTCAACTCATGTCCTCTTGTTTGAATCTCCCTTACTCTCAATGGAAAAAGCCTATCCACATCAACTCTATCTATCCCCCTCATAATTTTTAATACCTCTATCAAGTCCCCCCTCAACCTTCTCTGCTCCAAAGAATAAAGACCTAACTTGTTCAACCTAAACAATCTTCTCAGTTGTAACAGAAAATACCAGTTGCCTCTCTAGTAAAAAGACCCTTTTCAGCAGAATCCCTCTGCTTTCTAAGTCCTACAGGTGGGTTGGGTTTCCCAATAGACACATCACGTTTAGCTGAAACATTAGTCATCCACTGAGCCAGCTCAGCTCGAAGGTTTTTTACCTGATTCCACAGAAACTATCTCTATGGCAGCAGGGGTCACTTTAGCAACAGAGGCTACCACTGCAGATATTATTCGGCTTTTGGAAACATTTCACTCCTCAAATCATATTTTCCTCCTTGCTAACTTCTCCAAGCAACTCAATAAACCATGGAGGAGGGCACACCTTGTGGGTCATTTGGAAATGTAGAGCAATCATGTCATGTGACAGCATGCCCTTCACAACTTGCTCCACCCTTAAGCAATTTCTCTCAGACAGTTGAATGCCCCCTTTGTGGCACAAACAGTGCAGCAGTTTCTCTAACCTGAAAAGGTAGCAGAAAGCTTCTCTCGGAACCTAAACTTCTTCATAAGATCAGCTGATGCCAAAAGCATCTTCCAGAGCTTGCATATAGTTAGCTGACATGGCTAACGGATTTTCTGCCTTTATGAACCTCACTATATCAGCTGCCGGACCCTTTAAACTTTCTACCAGTCTCTTTTTTCATGTTATCTGAGCACTGCCATAAATCCAGTAACTGAGATTTCTGCTCAGCCCAAGCCTCCTATTCTTCATCCCCATCAGGGTGTGGGCTTGACCCCAGAAAATCTTCTCAGCCTACAATAACTTTGGCACTCTGCAGGTATAGTTTGGCATTTATTAACCAGTGATGTAATAGCCGAAACCAGTTCAGAACTTAAATCAGCAGCTGAAGGACCTATTAGACTTTTCACGTAAACAAAGTCTTCCACTCACTCCACAGAAAAGAGAAACAACTTGCCTTTAAAATCTTCACCCCCAGCTACATTCTCACCAACTCAACTTTCTATGGCCCTGCCTCTCCAGGTACCCCTATCCTATCAGGGAGCGCGACTTCAGGAACATCACTGGTAGTCATATTGTACCCAACCTTAATCTCTGCAGCATTCATGATGAAGTACCTCACTTTCCACAAAATACTGGCTTAAACACACAAATAAGTCACTTAATCAATCCTTATTCATGCAGCATTCCAACCCAGAAGAAGCCCCCACAAATGTAACCCTCTCACCGAGGCGCATAACAAACTTGGCTCATTAGCTAACTCTGTTAACTGACTCGGCATTTTATGGGTAATGATGAGAAGGCCACCTTTAATAAGCAACACGTCTAGAGTCAGTATAATTCAGGTTCAACCAAACAGGAAAGTTTGAATGTTCCGATGAGGGAACACAAATTATGGTGAATGCAGTGTAAATGCTGACCCATGCAAAGCTCTCATTTGCCAGGAAATAACAGACCTTAAGCGTAAAATTAAAGCGGAAGTATATCACAGATATTTCAACTTAAACAAACAATTAGTGGGGGGGGGGGGGAAGAAAAGGACTCAGTACTTTTGAAACAGTCTAAATATGCACATAAACATTAAAGCTCATTTCTGAAGTAGTCGGGATGCTTCGCTTTGATTACTCATGCGCTGAACCTACATTCTGTGTGAAAGACACCATCCACAGTTTGAACTTACCCCGAAGATCATTTCAAACAAACTGGCTTCGCCCTTTTTAATGACCTTTCTATCTCCCATCTGTAGCCCATATATTGGCTACTGTCCAAAGACCTGTGTACAACTCCCAGCAGGGTCTTTTTACCCTTGCCGTTTCTAACTCTACCCACAAGGATTCCACATCTTCTGATCCCATGTCATCTTTTTCTAAAGATTTGATTTCATTTATTACCAACAGATCAACGCCACGCTCTCTACCTACCTATTTGTTCTTTTGATGAAAAGTGTAATGTTAAATGTTAAGCTCCCAAGTATGATCTTCTTTCAGCCATCATTCAGATGACCGTAACATCACACCTATCAACCTCTAACTGCATTACAGGATCATCTAGTTTCTTCCATATAATGTACTGTATGCATTTAAATATAACACCTAGAGTCATATATTCATCACCCTTTTTGATTTTGGCCTCTGTTATATTTAAATTAATCCCACTGAGTTCTATTGTGCCACATTATCTGCCTGTCCATCCTCACAGTCTCACTACACACTGCACCCATTTGTATATCAACTACCCCGTCCAGTTAGTTGGTCTCCAGTTCTCCTGCCAAGTTAGTTTAAACTCTCCCCGACAGCTCTAGCAAACAGCATTGCAAGGAAATTAGTACCATTTATGCTTTTTGTCCAGGTCATATCTTCCCCAGAAGAGATCCCAATGATCCAGAAATCTGACACCCAGCTCTCTACACCAATTCTTCAACCACATATTCCTCTGCCAAGTCATCTTACCCTCACGGGCACATGGCACAAGCAGCATCCATAGATTACTACCCTGCAAGTCTTGCCTTTCTGCTCTCTGCCTAACTCCATATATTCTCTTCAGGGCATCCTCCCTTGTCTGACCTTTGTTATTGGTACCTAAATGAACCATGAATTCTGGCTGTTCACCCTCACCCTTTGGATGCCATGGACCTGATCCGAGACATCCCTGACCCTGATACCTATGAGGCAACATACCATCAGGCTGTCTCTTTCACATCCACAGAAATCTGCTTTCTGTTCCTCTAATTATTGAATGAATCTCTTATCACTACTGTACCCTTCTTCACCACCTCCCCTTCCCTTCTGAGCCACAGAGCCAGACTCAGCACCAGAGACCTGGACACTGTAGCCTCCCTCTAGTAGGTTGTCTCTCCCAAGAGGTATACTTATTATTGAGGGGATCAGCTACTGATATACTCTGCACTGGCTGCCTATTCCCTTTTACTCTCCTGATAGTCAGTCTGCCTCGTGTAACTTAGGGGTGACTATTTCCCTGTAGCTCCTATCTATCACCCCATAATTTTCCTCTTTGAGCTGAAGGTGATCGAGCTGCAGCTCCAGTTCCTTAATACGGTCTCTATGGAGCAGCATCTCTATGCACCAAATGCAGATATAGTCATCAGGGAGACTGGAGGTCTCCTAAAGTTCCCACATCTCACACAAGGAACATCCCACCACCTCCAGATCCATTCTCAGCACATCAGCTATGTTCTACCAGAAAAAAAACTTACTAGAAATTTTCTTACTTACCTTCTTATAACCTTTGCCTGTTGTATGATAGGAATCCGGAGTAGTTGCCGACAAATGGGAAAGCAGGTGTGTGAGGAGAGTTGGGGCATAACTATTGAGCATTGAAGAGCTCTATAAATCTGGATGACTGGTTAAGGGTGAACACTGGATATTGGACTCTGGTCTGAATAACAAAGGGTGCCTGAAATTTGGGACTGGTAAAATAAGACCATGTGAATATAAGAGGTTAGAGAAGAATTAGGTCATTTGGTCCATTGAGTCTGCTCCTCCACTTGATCATGGCTGATCCACTTACCCTCTCAAACCCATTCTCCTGCTTTCTTCTCATAACCTTTCATGCCCTGACCAATCACGATCTTATCAATCTCTGACTTAAATACCCCCAATGACCTTGCCTCCACAGATTCACCACTCTCTGGCT
The DNA here is from genome assembly GCF_048418815.1 of Hemitrygon akajei. Taxonomy (NCBI): domain Eukaryota; kingdom Metazoa; phylum Chordata; class Chondrichthyes; order Myliobatiformes; family Dasyatidae; genus Hemitrygon; species Hemitrygon akajei. The sequence continues at coordinate 36,272,684 of NC_133155.1, forward strand.
AAAGAAATTCTTCATCATCTCCATTCTAAGTGGATGTCCTTCTACTCTGAGGTTATGACCTCTGGTCCTAGACTCCCCAGTATAAGAAACAACCTCCCTACCTCCACTAAATCTACTCCTTTCAACATTCGATAGATTTCAATGAGATCCCCTTTCATTCTTGTATATTTCTGTGAGCAAAAGTCCAGAGACATCAAATGCTCTTCATACAATGACCATTTCATTCCTGGAATCATTTTCGTGAACCTCCTCTGAACTCTCCAATGTCAGCACACACTTTCATAGATAAAAGGCCCAAAACTGCTCAAATATTCTATGTAAGGGCCCAGCAGTGCCTGAAAAAGCCTCAGCATTACATCTTTGTTTTTATATTCTAGTCCTCTTGAAATGAATGCCAACATTGCATTTGCCTTCCTTACCATCAACTCAACCTGCAAGTTAACCTTTAGGGAATCCTGCTACCAAAGTGCATGACTATATACTCCCCAATACCATGTTTTCTTTGCCACTTTGTCCATTTTCCTAATCTGTCTAAATCCCTAAACAACTTTCCTGCTTCCTCAACACAGCTTGTTCCTTCACCTATCTTTGTTTTGTCCACAGACATGGCCACAAAGTCAATTTCATCACCCAAATCACTGACATATAACATAAAAAGAAGCTGTCCCAACACCACTATTCACCAGCAGCAAACCAGGAAAGGCTCCCTTTAGTACCACTGTTTGCCTCCTGCCAATCAGCCAATCCTCTATCCATGTTAGTATCTTCCCTGTAATACTATGGGCTCTAAACTTTTTAAACAACCTCATGTGCAGCACCTTGTCAAAGGCCTTCTGAAAATCCAAGTACACAACATCCATTGATTCTCCTTAGTCTATCCTGCCTGTTATTTCTTCAAAGAATTTCAACAGATTTGTCATGCAAGCTCTTCTCTTAAGAAAAGGACTTTAGCCTATTTTATCAGATGCCTCATCCTTAATAATGGACTCCAACAACTTCCCAACCACTGAGGTCCAGCTAACTGGCCTATAATTTCCTTACTTTTGCCACTCTCCCTTCTTGAAGAGTGGAGTGACATATTCAGTTTTCCCATCCTCCAGAACCATTCCTGAAAAATCATCACTAATGCCTCCACAATCTCTTTGACTACGGGTACTTCTTTCAAAAACCTGGGGTGTAGTCCATCTGGCCCAGAGACTTACAGTATCTACTTTCAGATTTTTCAGCTTGCCAAGCACCTCCTCCCTGAAGATGGATGCAAAATGTTTACTTAGTTTGTCCACCATTTCCCTGTCCCCATTACTACCTCTCCAGCATCATTTTCCAGTGGTCCTCATCTCTCTTACTCTTAATATATCTGAAAAAACGCGTGGTATAATCTGGCATCATTGGCCAGTTTACCTTTATAGTTCATCTTTTCCTTCCTTATACAAAGAAACCTGCAGATGCTGGAAATTCAAGCAACACATACAAAATGCTGGTGGAACGCAGCAGGCCAGGCAGCATCTATAGGAAGAAGCACCGTCAACATTTCGGGCCGAGACCCTTCATCAGGACTAACTGAAAGAAAAGATAGTAAGAGATTTGAAAGTAGGAGGGGGAGGGGGAAATGTGAAATGATAGGAGAAGACCAGAGGGGGTGGAGTGAAGCTAAGAGCTGGAAAGGTAATTGGCAAAAGGGATACACAGCTGGAGAAGGGAAAGGATCATGTGACAGAAGGCCTAGGGAGAAAGAAAGGGGGAGGGGAGCACCAGAGGGCAATGGAGAACAGGCAGAGTGACGGGCAGAGAGAGAAAAGAAAGGGGAGGAGGGAAAATAAATAAATCAGGGATGGGGTAAGAAGGGGAGGAGGAGCATTAACAGAAGTTAGAGAAGTCAACGTTCATGCCATCAGGTTGGAGGCTACTCAGACGGAATATAAGGTGTTGTTCCTCCAACCTGAGTGTGGCCTCATTTTGACAGTAGAGGAGGCCATGGACAGACATATCAGAATGGGAATGGCTTATAGCTGTTTTTACGTAGTTGCTTTCTGTTTGCTTTAAAAAGCTTCTCAATCCTTTAACTTCCCACTAATTTTTACTCTACTATATAACTTTTCTTATGTTTTTATATGAATTTTGCCTCTCTTTGTTGGACACAGTTGTGTCATCCTGCCTTTAGAATACTTCTTCTTTTTGATGTATCTACCTAGCACCTTCCGAATTTCTCCCAGAAACTCCAAACATCACTGTTCTGCCATCATCCCTGCTAGAGTACTTTTTACAACCAACTTTGGCCAGCTCTTCTTTCATGCCTCTATAATTTCCTTAACTCCACTGTAATACTGATAACATCTGACTTTAGCTTTTCCTTCTCAAACTGTAAGGTGAAATAGGAATAGACTCTATGAAATCTATAAGGAGAGGTGTGTGAGAAACAGGTATTTGATATTTGGCAACAGGTTACCTAATAAACTAAAAGCAATATTCCATAGTTTAAAATAATTAATTTGTGATTTTTATCTGTTAAAAAGTCAGCTACCAGGACAAAATCCTTTACAGAGGACCTATTTGCTCTAAGAGTGTATCAGTCAGCTATTTTCTCATAGACAATACCTGCCCAGTAGCTACAATCTTGACCTCAAACTTACCCTATCAGGAATAGCCTCCATGTAATATCCACAACTTCTTACTTTCACTTTCTCAGTTCTGATGAAGGGTCTTTAACCTGAACTTTGTTTCTTCAGAAGTGCCGTGGAACTGTTGAATGATTCTTGTATTTTCTGTTAATAGTTTATTTCTGGCACCTGTTGAGCATTGCCACAGCAACCACACTCTTTGTAGTCAATGCATGAGGATAAGGTGCAGGAGCTCACCAACTTTGGCCAGCTCCTCTCTTGTGCCTCACCAATCCCTGGGATAGTTCTATATGAAGTGTAATGAGAACAGGAAATTACTGGAAATACTCAGCAAGTCATACAACATTTGTGGTGGGACAGAGTTTTAACAGATCACATTAATGAACTTAAAAACTAAAAACTGCAGAGGCTGCTAATCTGAAATAAAAACACAAGGCCAGACCTGCTGCCTATTTCAAATGTCTTTTTTTTTTCAGATTCCCTACATCTGCAGGATTTTGTGCTTCTAAAACACTTTGAAAAATTGTTCTTCACTTTCCAATTCAGTAATTACTGCTTTTCATAAGCTTCACACAATCTAAATGACCACATTAGACACTGTACTCACATAGGGTCTTTGTAATGATCTCGGTGCCATGTCAGAACATGAACATTACATCTGCCCGTACTTATTCCATTGGTGCAACTGATTTTCCCGTTGTGTAGTTTTCAACATGGTAAACTTCACCACACAATGAAATTGATGGCCACACAATAAGCAGCTCCAGTTTCTGCACTCAGACACAGAGATAACACTTGGGCATTACAAACAAAGACAATGATATTCTTAAGTTTGTTTGTATTTATAGACGAATGATTAATTGATAAATCAAGCATCTTGGAAAGCTTTCTCAAGCTGTTCGAACCGCAATGCAGCAGTTGAATGTTAAGACACAGAATCGAGTTCTCTGAATGAAGACAGGACAGAACTAAACCACTCCATCAGCGGCAATTAATCCCTCAGAAAGCAGAAAAAAAAGAAATATTTGGAGACAAAGCAGCAGTACCATCTGAAGGAGCAGAGGGTCAGCACTTTAGTTGGGTTTTGTGAATAGGAAATTGTGTTGTTAGAATATATTATTTTCAGTTGTAATCTCAGTACAAACATTTCTTGAAACCAATGAACCCAGTGTTTAATGCAACCTCATGGGCAGGGAGATGGAGCTCCATCAAAATTGTAAAGTGCCAGGACCATATCATGCCAGACACATTCACCATTGCCAATTATATCAATGGCAGATTTACTGGCCTCTATTAAGATTAATTGAGTTATTTGCTGCCCAAGCCAATGGGCCATACATAATATTTAAATATAATGTATACATAAATCCTAAGGAAGCCAAACTTTAATAGAAAACCAATCCAATCTTATTGATGTTGGACTTCTTCCTTTGAATTTACTTTTCACAATTCCATAACCCCTGCTTAGTCACATCAACCACCCTTTCAAGGTACATCATCAGTCCATGGAATAGTTCTGTGGATGTGTAATGAGATCAAGAAATGCTGGAAATACCTGGCAAGTCACACAACATTTCCGCAGTGACAAAGTTTTAACAAGTCTTATGAAAACAGGCTGAGTGAACTCGGCCTTTTCTCCTGAAAACAGTGACAGAGGATGAGAGGTGACCTGATAGAGGTGTACAAGATGACGAGAGGCATTGATCGTGTGGATAGTCAGAGGCTTTTTCCAAGGGCTGAAATGGTTGCCACAAGAGGACACAGGTTTAAGATGCTGGGGAGTAGGTACAGAGGAGATTTTTTTTTCCAAAACTATACTTTATTCAGAAATATTACAAAATAAGATGATTTACAAAAAACATTTGTTGACTCTGTCCTTATTCACTAAATAAAGTTATTTACAAAAAATCATTCTTTGACTCTCAAACCTTAGTTAAGAATAAAAGCAATTTACAATAAAAAACGGGAGTTGACTCTCATTCTTTACACATTTCCAGCCACTCCTGTGGCACTATGTTGATTCATCACACCTCTGATGAGATGTATACTCCTCCCCACCCAACCCCTCCCACCAGTGCGTGGAATGGGCTGCCGGCAAAGGTGGTGGAGGCAGATACGATAGGGTCTTTTAAGAGACTTCTGGATAGATACATGGAGCTTAGAAAAATAGAGGGCTATGGGTAAGCCTAGTAATTTCTAAGGTAGGGACACGTTCGGCACCAACTTTGTGGGCCAAAGGGCCTGTATTGTGCTGTAGGTTTTCTATGTTTCTATGTAAGTCAAATCAATGACCTTCCATGAGAACTCTAAGGCCATAAATTGCAGTTGCTGCTAATCTGAAATAAGAACACAAGGCCAGATCTGCTGCCTATTTCAAATGTTCTGTTTTTTTTTATTTCAGATTCCCTGCATCTGCAGATTTTCTGCTTTGGAAACACTTTGGGGTGTTCCATGTAACTTTAAAATATTGTACTTTGCTTTCCAGTTCAGGGATTGCTGCTTTGCATCAAAATGACCCCATTAAACTCCGTGCTCAAATATGGTCGTTGTAATGATAGCTTCATCATATTAGGACATGAACATTATATCTGCCCATATTTAGTCATTTGGTTCATCTAGTTGTTAACCATTGTTGATGTGTAACTATGTCACACAGTCACAATTTATCTTCCCCCAATAAATAGCAGCAACAGGTCCAGTTTCTGCAGTCAGACTCAGAAATATCACTCCTGAGTGCGAGGAACCAACACCATGAGAGTTCCAGGCTGGTTGGTGTTCTTGATGCTGCAGAAGATAATCTGTGTTCTACCAGATCTTCATCAATTTATCGGAATGGAGAATGGCAGCCCATACACCTGTGTCGAGGATGGATCGCAGGTTCTGAGATATGATCGTACAGGTATTGAACAGTACCACTCCGCTCCAAATCCACTACCAATTCACTGGAGAGTGTTTACTTTGAAAAGCAGCAGCCAGTGAGCTTCTCTGACATGTACAACGAGTCAAGGTGACACGAGTGGTGAAGAGGCTTTACCAGATGCCTCTGTGAAGAACAAAATTTAAAGACTGAAAGGACACACTGTGAGCAATAGCAGTGAAGACATGAAGAATTTATCAAGTGCCTTTCAATAACTTGGCACAGTTTATATTAATACTCATAGTAACCATTTGTAAATACGTTTAAAAAGGAAATTATATTCTTACTAATAAAAGCATTTAACCCCGCTTGAGTTGTTGTAACTTTTCCTTTGGGTAGAGTGGGTGGAGTTATTTGTTGGTTAAAGGCCATTCAATCAATGGATCACCTCTAGGAAAGCAATTAGAAAGGAAGGGGGGGGGAGCCACAATAAGAAGGTGGAGGGGAGGGGAACAAGTGAATAAGTTGGCAAGTGATCAGTCAAATCAGGCGGGGGGGGGGCAGGTAGGAGGATGGGAAGGAGGAGATGTAGTGAGAAGTTGGGAGATTGGTAGAAAACGCAAGGCCTGAAGAAGAATGAATCTAAGAGGAGAGAAGTGTGACTATGGGATAAAGGGAAGCAGGAGGGGCACCAGAGATGAAAGGCAGTCATGGAGCAGAGAAAGTGAGGGGACAGCCAGAATGGGGATTGTATAGCTATCTATACAGTCAATATTGCAGTGCAAATGATCATAAGTCCTAGTAGCAGATTTAGCCCATTTGGCCCATCGAAACTGCTCCGTCATTCCATCATGGTTGATTTATTATCCCTTTCAACCCCATTCTCCCCATAACATGTAACACCCTGATTAATCAAGAACCTTAAATATCTTAAATATCTCCAATAACTTGGCCTGCACAACTGTCTGTGGCAAAGAATTCTACTGATTCACCACTCTCTGGATAAAAGAACATCTCTGTTCTAAATAGATGTCCCTCAATTCTGTGGCTGTGTCCTCTGGTCTAGATCCCCCACTATATGAAACAACCTCTCCACATCCACTCCATCCAGGCCTTTCCACATTTGATAGCTTTCAATGATATCCCCTCATTCTTCTGAACCCTGTTGAGTACAGGCCACCAGTAATCAAATGCTCATGTGTTAACCCCTTCATTCCTGGGATCATCCTCTGGACTTTCTCCAATGTCAGCACACTCTTTCTTGGACAAAGGGCCCAAAACTGTTCACAATATTTCCAAGTGTGATTTGAACAATGCCTTATAAAGCTTCAGCATTACATCCTTTCTTTTGTATTCTAGTCCTCTTGAAATCAACAGCATTTGAAATCAAGAACTTCATTACCACTGACTCAACCTGCAATTTAAGCTTTAGGGAATCCTGCATGAGGACTCCCAAAAATTCAGAATTGAGTGATTCTTGAAAGATCACTAATGTCTCACTTTAAGGACTCTATCTCATTACCTCATGTTCTCATTATTTATTGCTATTTATTTATATTTGCATTTGCATAGTTTGTTGTCCTCTGCACTCTGATAGATCTTTCATTGATCCTGTTATGGTTACTATGCTATAGATTTGTTGAGTATGCCCACGTGAAAATGAATTTCAGGGTTGTATATCGTGACATATACTTTATGTACTTTGATATTAAAAATTACTTTGTACTTTGAAGAAAACAGTCCAAATGTCTCTAATCCTTCATGTAGCTGTAGTCCTCATCCCAGGGACTCCTGTGTTTTCCAAACTGTCTCTAATGTTCTTCCTATATTGTGGCGGCCAGAATTGAACACAAAGCTCTAGTTAAGCTGGACCAGTGCTTATGAAAGGTTCTGCATCACTTTGTCACATCTCTAATACTACTGCCCAGGACTGCAACACTCATCCCATTTTCCAGCATCTGTCCGGTAGTCTTCCATCCCATGGTGTTGCAGGTGTTCACCCACATAAACATTTTAAAATTTTATTTATTTATTTATTAAATTTTAGAAATTACAACGAATAAATGTAATAATAAAATAGTAAGAAAAATAATATTGACCCTCCCCCCTCCCCTTAACCCTCCCCCCCTTAACCCTTATCTAAAGAAAGAAAAAAAAGAAAGAAGAGAAAGATTGCCTGGATATTGGAGGACCCCCACATGCTCCATGGAGTTCAAAATAATTTTGATATTTATTTTTTCTTTCCCCAATTACTATAATTTTATCTTCAAAGAACCTGAGTATTTAATCCTATCTTTTGTAAGTATGGGAGCCAAATTTTCAAAAATATATCATATTCATTTCTTAGATTATATGTAATTTTTTCAAATGGAATACAACTATGTATTTCATTATTCCAGTGATCCATAGTTAAATATAAATCAGATTTCCAACTAACTGTGATAACTTTTTTGGCTACTGCCAATGCAATTTTTATAAATTTTTTCTGATACTTGTTCAATTTAAGTTTCGGTATTGTCCCTTCAATGTCTCCTAATAAAAATAATAGTGGACTATGTGGGAGTTGTACTCCAATAATTTGTTCCAATAAAAGTCTTAAATTTATCCAAAATGGTTGAATTTTAAAACAGGACCAGGTAGAATGTAAAAAAGTACCAATTTCTTGATTACATCGAAAACATTGGTCAGACATATTTGAATTAAATCTATTTATTTTCTGTGGTGTTATATATAATTGATGTAAAAAATTATATTGTATTAATCTAAGTCAAACATTTATTGTATTTCTCATACTATCAAAACATAATCTTGACCAGTTTTTTCCATCAATTTTAACATTCAGATCAGATTCCCATTTTTGTCTTGATTTATGAGTTCCTAACTTAATTGTTTGTTTTTGAATCAAGTTATACATACAAGATGTAAATTTTTTAATTTTTCCTTTCTGAATTAATATTTCTACTTCACTAGGTTTTGGCATCAACATTGTTTGTCCCAGCTTTTCTCGTAAATAGGCTTTTAATTGAAAATAACAGAAAAGAGTGTTATTTGATATTTGATATTTATTTTTTAATTGATCAAACAACATCAATATACCTCCTTCAATCCTTCAAAACAATTACCTATATATTTAATCCCTTTTGGAACCAATTATGTAAAAGTTTATTATCCATTGTAAAAGGAATAAGCCTATTTTGAATTAAAGTTCTTTTTGCTAATAAAGATTTCTTTATCTCATCGTCCATATTTACCTTATTCCATAAATCAATCAAGTGTCTTAATATAGGAGATTCTTTTTTTTCCCGTATCCATTTGGATTCCCATTTATATATAAAATCCCCTGGTATATTTTCTCCTATCTTATCTAATTCTATTTTAATCCATGCCGATTTTTCTTCATCAAAAAAATGCAATAAATCTAAGTTGATTTGCTTTATAATAATTCTTAAAATTTGGAAGTTGTAACCCCCCTAAATCAAATTTACATGTCAATTTTTCCAATGATATTCTTGACATCTTACCTTTCCAAAGAAATTTCCTTACATATTTATTCAGTTCTTGAAAAAACTTCTGAGGTAATTGTATTGGTAAATTTTGAAATAAATATTGCAATCTAGGAAATATATTCATTTTAACAGCATTAACTCTACCTATTAATGTTATTGGTAACATCATCCATTTATCAAGATCCTCTTTTATTTTTTTTAATAATGGCAAATAGTTTTGTTTATATAAATTTTTTTACATTGTTATCAACTCTAATACCTAAATATTTTATCCCATTCATTGACCATCAAAATTGAGTTGACCCACATAAACATTGTGACAGTATGGGTAGTTAAGGCATGTCCGTAAAGATTTCCAGCACCATATAGCGAGCTTTAAACGATCAAAGCAAGTGTGTTGGAATGAATTAGAATTTCAGATAACTGTGGGTAGAGATAAATGAGGGATAGAGAAGAATGAATTCCTCATCTGGGGCCTCAAGCACAGCCTGTGGGCTGAAGACTGAATGGCTGAAGTCCATTGATGGCCTGACCACCAAGAATAACTATTGGAAGGAGCCACCAAGCCAATCTAAAGGCTGGAGGGAGGAGGAGGCTGGCAAGGAATGTTGTCTTCTCTTCATGAAACTACTGATGAGCCCGCTCGCTCTGAGCTGAAACAGTAAATGCCTCTAATAGGAGGTAGGTACAAATCTAGGGAATGAAGAACATGGAGGGAATGGTTTATCCCAGGCATGGGCAAACTACGGCCTGCGGGCCATATGCGGCCCGTTAAGCTTTTTAATCCGGCCCGCAGAACCTGATGAAATTATATTAATAAACCTTGTTATACCTCAGATCCATCCTGAGAATCACCACAACAAAACTAAATCCAGACTTTGATGCGCTGGCTAAAAAGGGAGACCAACAACACTGTTCCCACTGAAATTAAAAATAAGTTTCTTCATTGTGTTATGTAAAAAATGCATTTGAAAATATTTTTTTCAATAAGCCTTACATGTTACATGTTATTTCTGTTAAGTGATGGACATGAGTAGTGCGCAGGTGCACGTACGTTCTCAAAATAAAAAATGCGCTCCAGATCAAATAACGCGCTCCGCATACTGGCACGCTGTCACTGTTCTGTCAGTGACACTGGTCGTTGTTGAGTTTTGGCACAGGGGACAATTGAATAAGAAGGAGCAGGACAAATAGACCTGCATCTCCTACCATTTTTGAAATAAAGACAGTCAGGAGGAGAGTGATGATGATAATATCTTGAAGGATAACAGAATTTTCAGTGCTTTAAAATAATAACTGTTACTATTAAAAAAAGCTGTATTTTATTCATTTAATTTTCAGTGTTTTAGAAGTCATTTCAATAAATAGCTAAATACCATGGGACTTCAAAGACAGATATTTTGTTGTAATGCATTTGTTCATTTTCAATTGAAATTAAAGCACATGTTTTCTACATATCCCATGATATTTTATTTTCTCTTATGAGGTGTATTACCAAAACACTCCATCCATCTGCTCCTGGTCTGGCCCCCCTGTCAAATTTTAGAACCCTTTGTGGCCTACAAGTCAAAAAGTTTGCCCACCCCTGGTTTATCCTGTAAACCAGAAGGTAGGGTTGTTGAGGAAGCAGAATGTAATAAGTAAGTTTAATCACAATCATGCCACCATCTTCTAGAGTCTCAGCATTCGCTATGTCACCAGATGTTCCAGCAAAATGAGGTGGGAAGGGTGAGCAATGGGACGATTGAGTGTGATGGGCAGCTGGAATGGTGGGGGAAGGCAAAGTGACATGGTTACGGGAGCCAGGTGGACCAGGTGGAGAGAGAAAAAGGGACAGAGGGAGAGTAATTATTGTAAGTTGGAGAATTCATTGTTTATGCCATCAGACATTGGGTTGCTGTTTCTCCAGTTTGTGTTTAGCTTCAACTTGGCAGTGGAGAAGAATGAGGATAAATCAGTCAGTGTGGGACTGGGGAGGAGAATTAAAATAACTTGACAGCATGAACATTGAGTTCTCCAATTTCCAGTATCTCCTCCCCCTCTGTCCCTTCCTCTCTCTCCTCCCAACTCATCTCACCCCCACCATCCTGTCTTTTCACTTTCCCTCCCCACCAAACCCTCAGCATATGCCCATCAGCCACACACTTCCCACTGGTTTCACTCCCTTTATTTTACACTCCATCAGACAAACCACCAACTACATACCTATGGGTAGCTATAATTACACATTATTTTCAGTACATAATGAAATATTGTGAACTCACAGGATTATTTAACTCCTTAAAACTGCACCTTCATGCCTTTGTTCTCACACATCACATCAATGTTTCACTTTTGTTTTGCTGAAGGCTCTGGCTTCTTTTCTCTGTTGTTCCACTCTAACTTTGAGAGTTGCCTGGGACGTCTTCTGCACTGCAACTCAGCCAATGCTCTTTGCAGCCTCTTGAAGTTCGGTGTTGGCCACATCACACCGAATAGATGCCAGTTAGCGTCAGCCCAGGATAAAGTCATTACATGGATTTTTGGAGCTTCTGAATCACCTCCACAATATAGATGACTGTGTTTGATTCGGGCCATCTCATAAATCTGAAAGAAAAAGAAGTCTGGGAGAAAATACACTCGTCTAATGCAACACTGTCATCGGATTTGATTAAGAAGCCCTCACTGCAACAGCCCATGCTTAACACCTTACCTCCTGCTTTACCACAATGAAACAGTCATCACCTTCATCTTCCAATGGACAGTTCCTTCCACCACCGAGAGAAATCACCGACACGTCTTCCAAACTGCTCACAAACTGTGAACATTCCCATTGTCTGGCAAATGGCAAATAGAACTCTGAACATGGGGTCCCCTTCACACACAATCTGAATTTTCTTATATTCCTAGATATTGAGCACTCATCTAAATTAATTTCTTCATAATCATTGTCTTATGACATGAAATATGCTGTTTTACAGCAGCAGTACAATGCAAAAAGGAAGAATAATGAAGCAGTCTTCACACACTCTTCAGAAATCCAAGGACAGAGGAGAAGAAGGTGTTTCTGAATTATTAAGTGTGAATCTTCAGGGTTCTCTTCCTTCTTCGGCAATTCAAATGCTCATCCAAATGGTGTGAGAGCCTCTGCTTCCACCGTCCATTTGTAGATTCCAACTATCTGCTTTCAGTTACAAGACCAAGTTTGGATCTAATGGATTCCAAACTTTTAGATACTCATTGTCTCTCATGTTGGACCTTGTCATATGCATTATTGCATGTCCCTCTTGCTTCCCAAAGTAGTCTGAAATACGTGTCACCAAACCATGGGGATTGATCTACCTTGAGAGCTACCATGACAATTAATACCTTCTTTTGAATGATGACTTGTTACAGAATCTCAACCTTCACCCCCCCAATCCTTAATGCTTCAGCTGCAATGCCCGTCTCCCTAGTGAGAAATATTCTTATAAGACCTCACCTACATGTGTAGATTGCCCTGTCGGTCCCAACTGGGTCCTATCTTACTCCAATTACATTCTTGCCCTTAATGTAATTATAAAGTGGCTTGGAATCAATTTCTCAGTCTCTGTCATCACTCAGTTAGACTACAGCTAATGAACCTGGTCTGGCTACGCCTTTGATTCTGGACCTCTTGACATCTCTCAATCCATCCCCACCATGCCCAGCTCGGCAGGTATATTCCCAAAGTTTGAACAACTTCTGCATCTCTTCACTTCCCCACACCGCAGATCGCTGAAACAGACAGCCCATCACTTCAAGTAACTCTGCCCGCTTGATGCTTGTACAGTACTACTGATGCACCCCAACACGTGCAAAAGCTGTATGAACTCAGCAGGTTGGGCAGCATCTGCAGTGTACTTTGTGTTCACCGATGCACCTCGCTGGCACATCACTACACAATGGAACTCGCCTTATCTGCCTCCATTGTTAGGTGATTATTCCTCCACAACTAAGACAAACACAATAGTGTAATGGTTAGCACGACACTTTACGGTACAGGTGACCCAGGTTCAACTTCCACTGCTGCCTATAAGGAGTTTATATGTTCTCCCTGTGACCTCGTGAGTTTTCTCCCACATTCCAAAGACATCTCAATAAAAAAATTCTATGCCTGCCCAACATTACCAGGCTTAATGGAAGGTATCTGAGGTATTTATGAGACCAAACTAAGTGTAGATGCTAAAAATTCTTGATGACATCTATTTGGAAATTTGTCAACAAGAGGGAGTAACTCAGTTTCACTTATATGCTCTTCTGGAGATAGATGCCTCCCAGAATACTGTATCTCTGCTGTGATTATTATTTACAGCATTTTGTGCTTTAAATCACCATCTAGAGCAGACTGCATTCACTCAGCAAACATTTTTCCATCTCTCCAGTTCCAGCATACTACAAGGATCATTTTCCAGCAGGTCTGTTCCAATGCATTATTACACCCTGTATTTAACAACTCAGTAGCAGGGCAGTGCAGGTGGTACAATGGCCCACTCCTGCTTCTATTTCTTGTATGTACAGATCTGGTAGACCCATTACTGGATGGAAGTGGTTGCTGTGGAAATGTTGCAGAGGGGGAAATCGGGATGCAGCCTGGATCGGGAAGCGTGAGCTATATAGGAAATTTAGATGGGCCTGGATGGTTTTTGTCTGGCAGAGGCTGCCGGCAACCTGATAGGAGCTTATAAAATAATTATAGGTATCGATAGACAGTCAGTATCTTAGTTTTTTCCAGCATTTTTGTGTGTTTCTTGTTTTCCTATGGTAGAAATGTCAAAATGCTTTGCTGGAAGCGGTTACCACAGAGGTATTCAACAGACTTACAGACACATGAATGTGCAGGGAATGGAAGGGCGTGGGCCACGTGCAGGTGGGGTTTAGTTGAATTCGGCATCGTGTTCAGAAGAGACATGGTGGGCCGAATGGCTTGTATCAGCTGCACGCCTTCTATGTCCTTTCGGACCCTTCACTTTGTTGGGTGAGGAGACATCAACCTCCAGCCAGCGCTGTCTCTGCGGTAGCCATGGCAACGCGCGCCCCGCCACCCACGTGGTACAAACTGCGGTCCCTGTCGCTTTCCGATGATGTTTCGAGTCGCGCTGTGAATGACGCCCGATGTTGCGGAGAGCGGTGTGTGGATTACTGGAGACCGGGGCTCGGGGCCTGGTTGTTTGCGGCGGCCAGTCGTACCGTCCTCTCCACTGCTGGGCCAGAGGAGACGATGGTGGGCTGGCGCGGCGGCTGGGTAAGCTATCGGGCCGGAAGGGAGGAGGGAGGCTACTCTAGGGGCGAGTAGGTGCGGGACCGATATGGGAGAATGGGAATTGGGTCTCGGGGACCGGTCCGACCGGTGGGGCAGGGACGGAGACGGGATCTGGGCTGGAGGGGTACGCTGGGTGGCGAGGACCGGGTGTGTTCCGGCCCACGCTTCGGGTGGTGAAGTGGACCAGTTCCTGCCCCAGAACGGCGTGGACACGGTCCCGGGACGGGAACAGTGGGTAGCTGGAGGGAAGGCTGCTGGGTCCAGTCCGACCGTAACTGTGCCTTTTCTTTTTGCAGGTACGGCCTTGCAGCCATTCACCCGCTGCCTTGCCACGGTTTCGAAGAGGACGCCAGGTGGGTGGGGAGTGGTGGTCGGGGTGTGTGTGTGTGTCCTACAGACCGTAGTACCCAGAGCTTGGCCCATGGGCGTTTGGGATCAGTCGTAGCTGAACCCGCGGCGTCCCTCAGAGAAGCTCAGCCTCGGAGTTTATTCCTTGTTGCCTAATCTCCTGACACCGACCTGTCGCTTATGGACATGAGAGGAGGACGGTGTGGTTTAATGGTTGGAGGGACAGAAGAGTGATTGTGTGGGTGAAACGTCCCCTGCCTAACCCCAGCCCAATGGAGCCCATTAAATATCTGAAAAAAAATCCTGAAGGGAGAGGGTGAAGGGCTTAAATACTGAATCTCATTTGTACCAATCACATATAGAACGAAGGAATGAAGTCTTACAAGGGGAATTTAGGGATCTGAGAAGAAATAATATCAGGATTGCTCCCTGTACACATACAAAAAAAAGTACAGGGAAAGGTGGATAAAGCAACTGGATGCATGAAGCAGGAGTGTGGATTTTATAATTCTGTGAGTTTGGTATTGTCATTAGGACAGCCAGATTAATTATAACTGGGACCAATATCCTTGCTGGGTGCCTTTGAGGAGGGTTTAAATTTGTTTGGTAGAGGAGTGGATACCTGATAGAAGAATCAGGGTGGATAAAAGCAATTATAGGGTGTCGGGGTGGGAACATTTGGTAAAGTGATGGAAATAACCACTGGAACTTTCACAAGGTCATACTTGAAGCTACTAGAGAATTGTGAGAAGGAGTGGCAGAGCAGATCGAACTGGGTATCCCAGCAACACATACAAAGTGGTGGAGGAGTTCAGCATCTATGGAAAAAAGCACAGTCGACGTTTCCAGCCGATACCCTTAGCAGGACTGCTTGTTTGTGATTGGAACTGAATGTCTATTTATATTACAAAGCTTATGTGCATGATTGCAGCCCTTGTTCCCTGCATTATTGAATGAAGTTTTTCAGTGCTTTTCCATTTTAACAATATTTTTATCTGATAGAATTTCCAAGCCAGTTGGATGATCTGATACCAACCATGTTGAAGAAGGACTACAGAGACATGGAGTCAGTGAACAAGTATGTAGCTATCCTTCCCTTACTACTGTTCAATGTTTAAATACTGTCACTTAGTTCAGCGCCTGCTGCTTGCTGGCACAATCTGTTCAAAACTGGCCCTGTGTGTTTTAGAGAGGTTGATAATATCGGTATGGTTTTGAATGAAGCAAACTCACCAGCTTGCCAGTCCCTTGTGTCTCCATGTAGTTTTGAATATTGCACTGGAGTGTTCCTTGGCTGGCACGTTTTAAACTGAGTGTGGAATGGTGCTGCTTTTGCCGTGTGACTCACTGAGTGGATAAGTTGCTGCAGTGCTCAGTCCGAGTGCCCTGGTACTGTGAAGACAGCCCTTTGAAAAAGTGTCTGGCGCATGTGGTACAGAGAATTAGCCACTTGTAAAATGGGGTATGACCAGGACGGGTGGGATGGTTACTCAGAATCGGACTTCGGGGCAGAAGGAGTGTGCTTTACCCATAGGGATGGGAACTGAGGGCAGTGGAGACTGGTTCCGCGGGCAGGAATGTCATGTCAAGTTGCTTGGTAACCGTGCACCTGTTATTCAGCATGTGGAACAGATGTGGATGTAGATTTGGGGCAGTGTGCAGGGAGACCAAGGTGAAAAAAGGGAAGAGAATGTAAAGGTGTTAACTCTGGGACATATTTTTCTGCAGGATGGATGAGGTGGTTCGAAGGATGCTCTCGTTGGAAATGGCAAGTCATGTAAGTCCGCTTTTTGGATGGTATTCAAGAGGAGCATTCTGTGATTTGCAGCAGTCCAAGCAATGACATTTTCTGATATTTTTGTGATGCCCCATTTCATTATTTGTTCTTAACCACTCCCCTCTGCTGCTGAGTTACAATTTTATACAACTGACTGCACCGTTATACTAGCATACATTCACATTCCTGAGTGTAAGCTGGTCTTACCAGGGGTGATCCGGAAAACATTGCTTGTAAAATTACGGAACACAAGCAGGTGATGTGAGGGGTAGTAAATGTGCTCTTGTTGATCTGTTGCTACTCTCCAGCACAACCTGCAAGAGGAAGGATGGAGTGGCTTATTATTGATTTGTTCCTTTGTTCTGTGTACCACCAGCTATTCAACAAGAACAGCAGCAGGCCATGGGCTCACTGAGTAACAGCCTGTGCAGTTAGTAAATTGGGGCAGCATGGTGGCGGGGCGGTTTGCTTAACACTTCTAGTGCCAGTGGCCCAGGTTCAGTTTCACCGCTGCCTGTAAGGAGTTAGTATGTTTTCTCTCTGACCGTGTGGGTTTCCTCCGGGCGCTGCAGTTTCCTCCCACGGTCCAAAACGTATGGGTTAGGTTAATACGTCCCAGGGATGCAATTGTGCAGCATGGGCACGATAGGCTGAATAGCCTGAAGCTGTGCTCTATCTCTAAACAATAACAAATCACTGGGAATAAAACCACCTCAGCCAGGAAGGGCTTCATTTGTGATGGTGGCTAAAGAGGCTGAACCAGTTATACATAATAAAAGAAACACAGTTCCCCGTCCTTCCAGAGCTTGAATTTATTTAATTCTAATAATCTGGTTAAAATTAGCGTGAGGCTGTGACAAAATCTGGGAACGTCGGTGGTAATTTATGCAGGAGAATCTCAGTGAGGAAATGTGAAAACAGAGAGAGACGGTGACTTCACAAGACCCAGGTCACAACAGCTTAATGAAGTGGAAGCTGCAGCTGACTGGAGCTACTGTGAAAGTTGGAAGGAAGTAGATAGTTTGCCAGTACTGGTGAGAGGGTGGTTGTCATTGTCCGTACTTTCAACAAGGGAGCAATGTGTGTTTAGAAACAGAGAAACATAAAAAACCTACAGCACAATACAGGCCTTCCGGCCCACAAAGTTGTGCCAAACACGTCCTTATCTGAGAAATTACTAGGGTTACCCATAACCCTCTATTTTTCTAAGTTCCATGTACCAATCCAAAAGACTCTTAAAAGACCCTATCGTATCCGCCTCCACCACTGTTGCTGGCACCCCATTCCATGCATTCACCACTGCGTATAAAAAAAAACTTACCCCTGGCATCTCCTCTGTACCTACTCCCAAGCACCTTAAACCTGTGCCCTCTTGTGGCAGCCATTTCAGCCCTGGGGAAAAAGCCTCTGACTATCCACATGATTAATGCGTCTCATCATCTTATACACCTCTATCATGTCACCTCTCATCCTATGATGCTCCAAGGAGAAAAGGCCAAGTTCACTCAACCTATTCTCATAAGGCATGCTCCCCAATCTGGGCAACATCCTTGTAAGTCTCCTCTGCACCCTTTCCATAGCTTCCAGATCCTTCCTGTAGTGAGGCGACCAGAACTGAGCACAGTACTCCAAGAGGGTCTGACCAGGGTCCTATATAGCTGCAACATTACCTCACGACTCCTAAATTCAATTCCACGATTAATGAAGACCAATACACCGTATGCCTTCTTAACCATAGAGTCAACCTGCACAGCTGCTTTGAGCGTCCGATGGACTCGGACCCCAAGATCCCTCTGATCCTCCACACTGCCAAGAGTCTTACCATTAATACTATATTCTGCCATCATACTTGACCTACCAAAATGAACCACTTCACATTTATCTGGGTTGAACTCCATCTGCCACTTCTCAGCTGGGTTTTGCATCCTATCAATGTCCCGCTGTAACCTCTGACAACCCTCCACACTATCCACAACACCTCTAACCTTTGTGTCATCAGCAAATTTATGAACCCATCCCTCCACTTCCTCATCCAGATCATTTATAAAAGTCACGAAGAGAAAGGGTCCCAGAACAGATTCGCTGGTCACTAACCTCGATGCAGAATATGACCTGTCTACAGCCACTTCTTGCCTTCTGTGGCAAGCCAGTTCTGGATCCACAAAGCAATGCCCCCTTGGACCCCATGCCTCCTTACTTTCTCAATAAGCCTTGCATGGGGTACCTCATCAAATGTCTTGCTGAAATCCATATACACTACATCTACTGCTCTTCCTCCATCAATGTGTTTAGTCATATCCTCAAAAATTTCAATCAGGCTCGTAAGGCACAACCTGCCCAATAGTGCTGACTATTCCTAATCATATTATACCGCTCCAAATGTTCATAAATCCTTCCTCTGAGGATCTTCTCCATCAACTTACCAACCACTGAAGTAAGACTCACTGGTCTATAATTTCCTTGGCTATCTCTACTCCCTTTCTTGAATAAGGGAACAACATCCACAACCCTCCAATCCTCCGGAACCTCTTCCGTCCCCAGTGATGATGCAAAGATCATCACCGGAGGCTCAGCAATCTCCTCCCTTGCCTCCCACAGTCGCCTGGGGTACATCTCATCCAGTCCTGGCTACTTATCCAACTTCATTCTTTCCAAAAGCTCTAGCACATCCTTTTTCTTAATATCTACATGCTCAAGCTTTTCAGTCTGCTGCAAGTCATCACTACAATCACCAATATCCTTTTCCATTGTGAATACTTAAGTATAGTATTCATTAAGTATCTCTGCTATTTCCTCCGGTTCCATACAGTTTCCCACTATCACACTTGGTAGGTTTTATTCTTTCACATCTTATCCTCTTGCTCTTCACATACTTGTAGAATGCCTTGGGTTTTCCCTAATCCTGCTTGCCAAGGCCTTCTCATGGCCCCTTCTGGCTCTCCTAATTTCCTCCTTAAGCTCCCTCCTGTTAGCCTTATAATCTTCCAGATCTCTGACATTACCTAGCTCTCTGAAGCTTTCGTAAGCTTTTATTTTCCTCTTGACTAGATTAACTACAGCCTTTGTACACCATGGTTCCTGCACCCTACCATAACTTCCCTGTCTCATTTGAATGAACCTATGCAGAACTCCACACAAATATCCCCTGAACATTTGCCAAATTTTATTAAATGTTTGTGTTGAATTTTGGGTATTTCTGTTGTTCCTATGTGACTGTGGTTTGCATGTAATGTGTAAAGACTGGTAATTTGGAGGCTATTAATGTTTGGTAACAGCAACTTATTAACTCCAGAACCTAACCATCAATGTAAATTTTAAAACACTTAGCGCATTCAGAGCCTGGGCTGAAAGAACTACCCATCTGAATTCACCTAATACTCCTTTCTGTGAGTCACTGTGGATATAATGAAGGGGGCAAGTTAACTTTTTTATAGGTATTTTGCTCATGCTGTTGACTTTCCTGCTGCTACAAGATTGATTGCATGACTTACTTTTAGAGAGAGAAGCTGCAGTTGAAGACCAGCCAGCTGGTGGAGAAGGTGCGGAGGAGTCCCAGTGACGTTGGTTCCACAGAAGTCCAAAGTGAGTTTGCCTTTCCATTCACGGCTCATCGTATTTCAGTCACTCATTTAAAAACCAGGACGCAGCTGAAGTGGGATCATAGTTGTCTGTGATGTCATTTTCCCATCCGATTGCCAGTTTTACCAAATAAACTTAGTGGCTGCATATCGACAAGCTTCTTAGAAAAGAGAATTACCAAGCAAAACCATCCTTTGCCTCTAAATGCCTGAGAACTGATACTAATATTACCTCCATTTTAGCTTCTGCATTCAGGAGATTGAACCTAACAAACTCCATCCTGACGAGCCCTTTAAGAATGCTGTCAGTTTCAGGGCAGTTGCATTTTATTCAAAGTTCAAAATCAGTTTATTATCAAAGTATATTATTACGGTTGCTGGAGAAAGTTTGTGAACCCTTTGCAATTGCCTGGTTTTCTGAATTAATTGCTTATAAAATGTGGTCTGATCAGCATCTGTCACAATAATAGACAAACACGATCTGCCTAAACTAATAACTCACAAAGAATTGCACTTTTCATGTCTTTATTGAACACTTTGTTTAATCGCTCACAGTCTAGGTTCAAAAATTATGTGAACTTCTGGGTTCTACATGACTGTTTTGCCTTCTACAGAAGCTATTTGGAGTCAGGTGTTCCAAACAAAGAGTTGAAATTTAAGGTGCGAGTTGTAGAGGTGCCTGCCCTATAAAAGACACACAAAAGTCAGGTTACTGACAGAGCCTGCTCTTCCCAAGAACTATCTGTTTATGTGCACTATGCCTCAATCAAAACAATGTTCAGAGGACCTTAGAAGAAGATCTGTAGAGATGCGTGAAGCTGGAAAAGGCTACAAAATACTTCTTTTTTTTAATTTATTTTTTATTGTTCATCATCAAACAAACATAAAGATAAATAAAAAATACATAAGATGTATTTCAGATATTGTACATATACATCATATAGTCCTATATGCCACGAATCTCCACATAATGTTTATCTGAGGTATACACTTATAGAAAAGAGAGGAAAGAAAGAACAAGTGAAAGGAGAAAACTATGTACAAGTAGGGAGTGATTTTTTTTTACAACATGTTCATTGATTTGTGAGAATAAAATCAGGCCTATGAGGTGTTATGTAGTTAAACCATTTTTCCCAGTATGAATCAAATTGTTCCAGCTTATGATTAACAGATGCTGTTATCTTCTCCGTTTTGTAAATGTCCATTGTAATTTCTATCCATGCATTTAAGGTTGGGCTCTCCTGTGATAACCATTTCCTAGTAAGAGTCTTTTTACCAGCCACCAGCAGTATATTCATTGAATATTTATCTCTTTTCAACCATTCTTGAGGTATATACCCAAAATACATGGTCTTACTTTCTAAGGGTATTTCACATTTAAAGATGTCTTCTAGGGCATTGTGTCTCCCACTCCAATAGTCTTTGATAACGGGGCATTCCCAGAAAATATGATAATGATTTGCATTTTGATTTCCACAATTTCTGCAGCAAACAGGGAGGTTACTACCATAATGGGATTTCTGAGAGGGTGTAATAAAATATCAAGTTTTTTCATCCAAACTCCCTCCATTTCTGTGAACTGGTACACTTCCATTGATACCTCCATATTGTTGTCCATTCTTCCTCAGATATAATTATCCCTCCTTCCTTCTCCCATTTTTTTAATGTATGAAGTTGAATGTGCTTTAAGATTTGACAAACCCTTATACACGCTTGAAATGATTCTACTACCGTTATCTGAATTATATGCTTTTCTAAATAGCTCTATCAAACATGTCTTGCCTTGGTTACATTTTTAACCGTCCTATTAACATATTGTCGCATCTGTAAATACCGATAAAAGTCTTGTTTTTCTAAGCATTCTCTTTAAGCATTTCAAAACTGAACAGTGTTCCTTCTTTCATTATATTGCAAAGAACTGTTATTCCTTTAGCTGTCCAGTCCTTAAATCTAGCATCCAGTTTATTCGGCGTAAAATCCAAGTCATATGCACACCACTTAAGAATTGCACTATCTCCCTCTAGTTTGTATTTTTTTTATAATAGTTTTCCATATTTTAAGAGTCCATTTCACCCATGGGTTATCAATAGTATTTATGTACCTTTGTAGGTTGTTATCAGCCAAAATTGCCTGTATGGGGATGGGAAGTACCCCCTCCTCAATGTTTTTCCATTGAGTGTCATATGATGGGTTGCACCAACACATCACAGTTCTCAACTGTGCTGCAAAATAATAATCTCTAAGAGAAGGTAGGTCCCATTCCCCCCCCCCCCTTTCCTTGGCTAATTGCAAACTTTTGAGATGAACTCTAAGCCTTTTACCTTGCCAAATATATCTTGATTACATTTTGTTCCATTCATTGAATTGATTATGATTAATCTCTATTGGTAGAGTCTGAAAGAGATATAATAGTCTGGGCAGTATATTCATTTTAATAGATTCAATCCTTGAACTGAGACTAAAAAAAGGAATTAGGTTCCATCTTGTTATATCTTCCTTAATTTTTTATATATAGGCTGATACTTGCATTCTGATAATTTTGCCAAATCTTTTGGCATAATAATGCCCAAATATTTGAAAGACTCTACACGAGGAAATTTGCAGATGTTGGAAATTCAAACAACACACACAAAATGCTGGTGGAACACAGCAGGTCAGGCAGCATCTATAAGGAGAAGCACTGTCGACGTTTCGGGCCAAGACCCTTCATCAGGACTAACTGAAAGGAAAGATAGAAAGAGATTTGAAAGTAGTGGGGGGAGGGGGAAATGCGAAATGATAGGAGAAGACTGGAGGGGGTGGGATGAAGCTAAGAGCTGGAAAGGTGATTGGCGAAAGCTGGAGAAGGGAAAGGATCATGGGACGGGAGGCCTTGGGAGAAAGAAAGGGGGGTGGGGGGGGAAGCACCAGAGGGAGATGGAGAACAGGCAAACAACTAAATATGTCAGGGATGGGGTAAGATTTTCCAAGATGGCGGCGTGACGCAGCTTGCAGCGGCCACTCCGGAGATGATTATCTGTTATTTGTGAAGTGGGGTGCCGTGCGCAATCATAATCGATTGAAAACGGACGTGGGAGCACAGAAGAACATCAGGAAATCTCCAGGAAGACCTTCTTCGTTGCTGCTGCTGCTGTGAGGTCCGGGACTCTGCTGGGAAGAACAGGCCCCCAGTCCTCGGGGTCGCGTTGCTGATGGCCGTTGGTCTTAATACGCTGGGCAGAGGATGGTGCTCGGAGAAGCTGTGCAGGAGGGGATGGTCGTCGGCTCAGAGGTTCGACGGACTTGGAGTCCGCTGCGGTCATGTCGCTTTAGGTGTGTGCTGCGTCCGCTAGGCTGAGTTGGGCAGCGCCCTGGAAGTCCATAGCGGGGGTATTCCCTTCTGCCGCTGGCATGGGGTGGCGAGTCTGTTGGGACCCTGGGGACTTGTGGGAACTGTATGGCGATTTCTTTGAACTTATAGTCCTTTAACATCTTTGGACTATTTTTACTGTGCCCATAGTCTTTTTTTTTATCAATTATGCTATTGTTTGCACTGTTGTAACTATATGTTGTTGCTATGTGGTTTTGTGCAGGTCTTGTAGCTTTAGTTTTTGGTCTTGTTTGGTGGATTTGGAGCTCCTTTTCGGGGAATGCGCTAAGACGGTAGCGTGATATTAACACGCAGCAGCTTCTCCGGACTCTGGATTGGGGATTGCCAAACGTTATGTGGATTTTCTAGTGTAGTCTGTTTTGTCATATGCTTTTGTGATATCATTCTGGAGGAACGTTGTCTCATTTTTTAACTGCATTGCATTTGTGGTTTCTAAATGACAATGAATCTGAATCTGAAGAAGGGGAGGAGGGGCATTAACAGAAGTTAGAGAAGTCAATGTTCATGCCATCAGGTTGGAGGCTACCCAGCTGGTATATAAGGTGTTGTTCCTCCAACCTGAGTTTGGATTCATTTTGACAGTAGAGGAGGCCATGGATAGACGTATCAGAATGGGAATGGGACGTGGAATTAAAATGTGTGACCACTGGGAGATCCTGCTTTCTCTGGCGGACCGAGCGTAGGTGTTCAGCGAAACGGTCTCCCAGTCTGCGTCGGTCTCACCAATATATAAAAGGCCACACTGGGAGCACCAGACACAGTATACCACATTTCGCATTTCCCCCTCCCCCCCCCCTCACTACTTTCAAAGATAGTAATCTTTCCTTTCAGTTAATCCTGACGAAGGGTCTCGGCCCAAAGCGTCGACAGTGCTCCTCCTTATAGATGCTGCCTGGCCTGCTGTGTTCCACCAGCATTTTGTGTGTGTTTTTTGAAAGACTGTTTGCCATGCCCAGGGATATATGAACTTTCAATTTCTCTTGGTGGGCTATAGTTATATGAAAGTAATTGGGTTTTATCTGTATTGATCTTGTATCCTGATAATTGACCATATTGTTCAAAAGATTGCATCAATTTAGGTAAAGAGTATGTTGGTTGCCCTAGATAGATCAAAATGTCATCTGCATAACAAGCCAGTTTACACTCTGTCCCTTTAATAGTAATTCCCCTGATATCTTCATTTTGTTTGATGTTTTGAGCTAATGGTTTCAGATATAATACGAAGAGCAGTGGTGACCATGCACAATCCTGTCTCGTACCCATTTGTAAGATAAGACTATTTGATAAATATCCATTGATTTTAATCCTAGCAGTATGGTTGTCATATAGTGCCTTATAGTTTTAATAATGGTGTCATGGAAACCAAATCTATGTAAAACTCTGTAAAGAAAATTCCAGTTAACTGAATCAAATGCCTTTTCAGCGTCCACGCTTATCACTGTTTCTTCAATTTTTTTTGTATATGATCCATAATGTTAAGTATCCTTTGTATATTGTCTTGTGTCTGGCGTTGCTGTATAAAACCTGTCTGATCGTTATGTATCAGTATGGGTAGAAACTCTTCTAATCGTTTGGCCATGATGGAGGTAAATAATCTATAATCTACATTAAGAACCTAAATGACCCATATTCCATTTTATCCTTGCCTTCTTTCGGTATAGCTGAGATTATCACTTCCTTCCAGCTGGGTGGCATTTGTGCCTTTGTTAGAGCCCAGTTCAGTGTGGGGATTAAGAGGGGAATTAACTTATTTTTAAATTCTTTGTACCACTCTGCCGTATATCCATCTGATTCTGGTAACTTGCTTAATTCAAGCCTACTAATTGCAGCTTTTAGTTGAACTTCAGTTATGTCAGCAGTCATCATTCTGTTTTGTTCTTTGCTTAAAGTGGGTAACTCTACAGAATTCAGGAAGGTGTCAGTCTGGGTAATGCTTCCCCCTGGAACTTTGGAATATAGAGTTTTGTGAAACATTTCAAAAGCTTCTTGAATTTCACTTAGCTTATTTTTTTATCATTTTTGTTCTTGGGTCCCTAATTCTATGAATTGTATTTTCTGCTATCTTTTTTTCAGTTTCCATGCCAGTATTTTCGTAGATTTCGATCCACTTTCATAATGTCTCTGTTTCAGAAACATTAAATTTTTCCTGATTTCTTGCGTCGCCAAACTATTAATTTCATTCCTAATTTTTAAAATTTCCTGTAATGTATCCTGTGCCAAATTCAATTTGTTTTATTTTCTAGTATACAAAAGCATTTCTAAAGACATAAATGTTCATCTTTCCACAGTAAGAGATATTGTCTACAAATTTAGGAAACCCCATACTGTTGCTACTCTCCCTAGGAATGGGCATCCTGCAAAAATCACAAGATCACAACATGCAAGCTGAGGAAGGTGAAAAAGACCTTCTGTAGCATCAAAAGACCTACAGAAATCTCTGGAACTCACTAAACCATATAACCATATAACAATTACAGCACGGAAACAGGCCAACTCGGCCCTTCTAGTCCGTGCCGAACACTTACTCTCACCTAGTCCCACCGACCTGCACTCAGCCCATAACCCTCCATTCCTTTCCTGTCCATATACCTATCCAATTTTACATTAAATGACAATACCGAATCTGCCTCTACCACTTCTACTGGAAACTCGTTCCACACAGCTACCACTCTCTGAGTAAAGAAGTTCCCCCTCGTGTTACCCCTAAACTTTTGCCCCTTAACTCTCAACTCATGTCCTTTTGTTTGAATCACCTCTACTCTCAATGGAAAAAGCCTATCCACGTCAACTTTATCTATCCCCCTCATAATTTTAAATACCTCTATCAAGTCCCCCCTCAACCTTCTACGCTCCAAAGAATAAAGACCTAACTTGTTCAACCTTTCCCTGTAACTTAGGTGCTGAAATGCAGGTAACATTCTAGTAAATGTTCTCTGTACTCTCTCTATTTTGTTGATATCTTTCCTATAATTTGGTGACCAGAACTGTACACATTACTCCAAATTTGGCCTTACCAATGCCTTGTACAATTTTAACATTACATCCCAACTCCTATACTCAATGCTCTGATTTATAAAGGCCAACATACCAAAAGCTTTCTTCACCACCCTATCCACATGAGATTCCGCCTTCAGGGATCTATGCACCATTATTCCTAGATCACTCTGTTCTACTGCATTCCTCAATGCCCTACCATTTACCATGTATGTCCTACTTGGATTATTCCTACCAAAATGTAGCACCTCACACTTACCAGCATTAAACTCCATCTGCCATCTTTCAGACCACTCTTCTAACTGGCTTAAATCTCTCTGCAAGCTTTGAAAACCTATTTCATTATCCACAACGCCACTTACCTTAGTATCATCTGCATACTTACTAATCCAATTTACCATCCATCATCCAGATCATTAATGTAAATGACAAACAACATTGGACCCAGTACAAATCCCTGCGGCATACCACTAGTCACCGGTCTCCAACCTGACAAACAGTTATCCACCACTACTCTGTGGCATCTCCCATCCAGCCACTGTTGAATCCATTTTACTACTTCAATATTAATACCTAACGATTGAACCTTCCTAACTAACCTTCCTTGCGGAACCTTGTCAGAGGCCTTACTGAAGTCCATATAGACAACATCCACTGCTTTACCCTCGTCAACTTTCCTAGTAACCTCTTCAAAAAATTCAATAAGATTTGTCAAACATGACCTTCCACACACAAATCCATGCTGACTGTTCCTAATCAGACCCTGTCTATCCATATAATTATATATACCATCTTTAAGAATACTTTCCATTAATTTACCCATCACTGACGTCAAACTGACAGGCCAATAATTGCTAAGTTTACTCTTAGAACCCTTTTTAAACAATGGAACAACATGAGCAATACGCCAATCCTCCGGCAGCATCCCCGTTTCTAATGACATTTGGAATATTTCTGTCAGAGTCCCTGCTATTTCTACACTAACTTCCCTCAAGGTCCTAGGGAATATCCTGTCAGGATCCGGAGATTTATCCACTTTTATATTCCTTAAAAGCGCCAGTACTTCCTCCTCTTTAATCGTCACGGTTTTCATAACTTCCCTACTTGTTTCCTTTCCCTTCCCTTACACAATTCGATAAAGTCTCTGTTCATGTGTTCACTATGAGAAAAACACTGAACAAGAATTGGCTTTGTTTTGATTGGTTGAGTTTTTTAGCCCACACCCTCTTTTGGAATATTTGGTGCCAGACTGGAGCTGTCTCTACACTTTTAGAACCTACATTTAGGTCCCCCACATTCTTCATCTCAAGTGATTCCCTATTCTTTCTCTTGTAGGCATTCTCTACCTTGCCAAGGATATTAGCATCATCAAACCTTGGTCTACGTGAGCATGATGGACAGTGTTCAGCGAACCCACTTTGTTTTGCTCTCATTTTTAAGCTATAGCTATCCTGTGTTCGATAGCCTTCCATTCTCACTAAAGTATACTTTTTGGCATGGTGATAAAGTTATGGAGTACACAATTCCATGACACAGTTCTTTTAGGCCTTCTAGGTGCCACTTTGCTTAGGCTTGTCTAATTGTGTCCTCTGAACTGTGTCGGACTTGTGTCAACCACTTAGAACAAGCCCAGTTCAAACTAACCAGTCAGGAATTGGCAGTTCAGATCCAGCCAGTCAGGATGGAGAATTAAACCCCAAGCATGACCTGCTCACTCAAGAGGGTCTTTAAGGAGGTGCCTGCAGGGGGACTTGTTATCTGACTAACTTGTGCCTGGGGAAGGCAGTTGCATTTACTGTTAAAATGTTGCAATCAGTATCTGTAAAAATGTGACTGTTAAGGCCAAAGGATAGTATGGATAAATGCTGTGGCATGACCTGAAGAGTGCAGTTCATGCTAGCTATCCCAGAAATTTGGATGAGTCCTGACGAAGAGTCCCGGCCCAAAACATCAACTGTACTACTTCCTGTAGCTGCTGCCTGGCCTGCTGCATTCCACCAACATTTTGTGTGTGTTGCCTGAATTTCCAGCATCTGCACATTTCCTCGTGTTGATGAACTGAGACAGACAGACAGACATACTTTATTGATCCCGAAGGGAATTGGGTTTCGTTACAGTCGCACCAACCAAGAATAGTGTAGAAATACAGCAATATAAAACCATAAATAATTAAATAATAACAAGTAAATAATGCCAAGTGGAAATAAGTCCAGGACCAGCCTATTGACTCAGAGTGTCTGACACTCCGAGGGAGGAGTTGTAAAGTTTGATGGCCACGGGCAAGAATGACTTCCTATGACACTCAGTGTTACATCTCGGTGGAATGAGTCTCTGGCTGAATGTACTCCTGTGCCTAACCAGTGTGAAATAGTTTTGTATGGAGGAATTCAAACTCGCCCTTGTGCAAGTCTGATCAGCAGCTACAGGAAACGTTTGGTGAAGGATATTGCTGCTAAAGGAGGTTCTACCGGTTTTTAAATAGAAGTTTCACACACTTTTTCCAGCCTGGACTGTGAATGATTAAACAATGTGTTTAGTAAAGACATGAAAAGTACAATTGTTTGTTATTAGTTCAGGCAGATTGTGTTTGTCTATTATTGTGACTGAGAT
Source organism: Hemitrygon akajei (assembly GCF_048418815.1). Classification (NCBI taxonomy): domain Eukaryota; kingdom Metazoa; phylum Chordata; class Chondrichthyes; order Myliobatiformes; family Dasyatidae; genus Hemitrygon; species Hemitrygon akajei. The sequence goes on from NC_133155.1 coordinate 36,301,602, forward strand.
GAAGGTTACTCATAACATGTTGTCTAATTAAAGCCAGGTAATTGCAAAGGGTTCAGAACCTTTTTCTTGGAACTATATGTCATCATATACAACCCTGAGATTCATTTTCTTGGGGACATCATTAATTTATAGAATAATAACAGAATCAATGAAAGACCACCCAGCTAGGGTGCTCAACCAGAATGCAGAAGACAACAAACTGTTCAAATACAAAAAAAATAAACAATAATAATAAATAACCAATAAATATTGAGAACATGAGATGAAGAGTCAACTTGATCTACTGAAGTCCATCAGTAAAAGCAGAAACAACAGATCAGGCAGCATCTGTGGAAAGAGAAACAGTTAATGTTTCAGATGAGGATTGGGGAAGAAGGAATATGATCATTTCAAATAACAGAAGGTGATGAGGGAGATGATGAGCTGAAATCTACAGTGAGTTAACGGGGCAGTTTGGAGATTTTGCTTCTCTGTCTGTATTTTGTGCTATAATGGCAGAGCTGTGTGATGTGCCCAGTAGACCAGGTGGTTCTAATGGAGAAAGAAACCACTGAGTCAATGCCACAGAGTGGTGACTTAAAGCAGAATCTGGCCTCTTCTAATGCAGACAGAGAGGGCAACTTATGATTGTTGTCATCCCAGTGGGTGCTGAATCTTTGGAATCAACTGTCAAAGTTACTATGTAGCCTTAATCGGTAAATATATTCTTGTTAAGTTAGGCAAGTAATACTCCATCTTATGGGACTGAAAATAATTTACACAGATCAATAGAATTTTTGTTTAAGAGATTTGCAGCGTAGGTTACTAAGGACAAGTTGACCAATTTGACTGAATGGTTGAAACCTGCTGTTTCTAATGTTCTTATGTCTCTGAAACTTGGCAGCAATATTTCAATTGCTGATTTTTGTTACTTACCAACTATGTTTGCCAACAATATAGGTCAGCTGGATTCAAAATCAGTAAAAGATTGGAAATGCTATAATTTACTTAACATAAAAATGGATTACAAAGTGGAATCGAATTTAAGAGGATTTGGACCGTATGGGAGGGTTTAAAAATAACCTAGAGGAACGATACCAATGATGCCATTGTCAGAAAGTGGCCAAACATCCCATAGATAGAGAACATTTTATGTGTTCTTAGAGTCATAGAATTATACAAAAGGAAACATCCCTTCGGCCCACCTGACCCATGCTGACCAAGTTATCTACATGTGCTAGTCCCATTTGCTGTTTAGCCCTTCTCCATCTGTACATTCCCTATTCATCTATCTAAGTTCCTTTTAATCATTGCAATTGTACCTGTCTCTTCCACCACCTCTGGCAGCTCATTCCATTTATGTATCACCCTCTGTGTGGTAAAAGTTGCCCTCAGGTCTTGAAAATCTTTCCCCTGTCTCCTTAACTCCATGTCCTCTAATTTTAGTCTCTCCTGCCCTGGGGAGCAGACTGTTGACTTAGAAGGTGTCCGTGTACACATCAGAATCCCTGATATATCTTCAGCGTGGGCAAATTTTTAGAGTCTGTTCTGTCTACGAACCTTCGTTTAGAAAATCAAATCAGATCAGAGTATGTGTATTTATTATAATGCCCTGCCTAAATAATGACTGAATTGTTTTTTGAGGACGTCACAAGGAGGATCAACAATAGCAATAAAGAAACCATTGTTTCCCAGCGGAAACAGGGTCCCAGGTAGTCAACAGTGTATTGGAGAGGGGTAACTTACAATTCAAAATTGGCTCGAGGGCAGGAAACAAGTAATGATATTGGATATTTGAGAATTATTTTTGTGATGGGAAGCCTGAAGCAATGAGAGTTCTACAGAGCTCAATACCTAATTTTCTTACTTGCAATATTGTAATGATATAAACTTGAATATAGAGGGTGCAGTCTTTCTATAGGTGCTAACAAAAGTCTTGGATGGTTGGTGGGTATTCTTCTATACTGCAGTACGATACAGATGGTCAAAAAAAAGTGGCAGGTTGGATATAAACCAGAGGACTGTGAGATGATGTACTCAGAGTGGAAGAAAACATGGGAGTGTACAATAACTGGGGGGATATTGAGCAAAGTGGAGGAACATTAAGACTTTGGAGTGTATGTTTACTGGTCTTTAATGGTAGCAAACAGGTTACTGTAGTGGTTAAAAGCCACATCAGAGAGATGCCTTTATTAACCAACGTACAGAATATACGGATAGGTACGTTATGCCAGAGCATGTACTTATTAGAGTACAGGTTGTGTTTTGTATGTAATTCTGGTCATTACCTTCCAGGGGATGTGATTGCACTGGAGAAGGTGCAGATGAAATTTACAATACAGGTGTCCCCCACTTTACAAATGTTGGCTTTACACCACTTTGCTTTTACAAAAGACCTTCATTAGTAATCTGTTGTCGCATTTCAAAGAGGATTTTCACTTTTAAGAAAAATTTTCCCATATAAATTAATGGTTTTTTGCTTTACGCCATTTTGGCTTAAGAAAGGTTTCAAAGGAACGCTCTACCTTTGTAAAGGGTGGGGGGGAGAAATACCTGTGTTGGCAAGTGTGAAAATTTACACCAATGAAGGAAGATTGAAGAAGGGAAGCTAGAGCAGCCACATTTTTTATACATTGAGTATACATGGGTTTAAAGGATATACTGGGAGATCATCGAAGCATGAAATGGTTCAGTATGCTGTTCCAGGCAGGCAGCATCTGTGGAGAGAAATCAAACTTAATGTGTTAGGAAAATGATCTTTCTCCAGAAATAGGGACATTTCCAGGTGTGTTGATTTTCCTCCCACATCCCAAAGATACGTGGGTTGGTAAGTTAATTGACTACTGTAAAGTGTGGAAGATTTAGAATCAAGAAAGTTAATGGGAACTGGGTGATTGGTGCAAACTTGGACTGACTAGTTTATTTCTGTGCATTGTTACTGAATCTGAAGCAACCAAAACAGCAGCTGCTGGGTACCCCAAATCAAACGCCTTTTGGATATCTCAAGTGTAAAAGTTTTAAATTCAGGTTTCCAGCATCTGCGTTTCTTAGCTCCTTGATTTCAGTTTAAAGCGTAGATGGTTATGCATTAAATTACCTACCTCTCCTCTATCCTTCCCTCAGTTGCCATCTTAACAGCAAAAATTCGGAATTACCAGGAGCACCTGCAGCTCCACAGAAAGGTGAGTACATCAGTTCTACTGCACTCTGCAGCTAAATCTGTACTTCCTGTTTCAAATGGTTCCAGCTGATGGTTTCTAAAATAGTGACTCACACAAATTCAGTCTGAATCCTATCAGTCATTGTCCTCTCTCTCTATTTCCCCTTCTCTGATCTCAGTTTTGTGGTCCATGTGAGCTAACTTCTACTCTTCACCCAATTCCATTACTGCACCTCTCTGATTTAATCCCACCGGCTTGCTGTCTAATTCTGTGGCTTGAATAGTTCCTCTCACTGGATTCTGTATTTCACAGCATTTATTCATGTACTAAATTGAAAGGATTATTAATTCAGCTTATGGCCAAACTAATTAAATCATTTGACCTTCATTTCCCCTCGTCGCCACCCTAGTTACCTATCCTAGTGTTATGGGAAATGGTTGGCCCTCAGTAGTTACATACACACTATCTAGCACTCATTCCTGGTTTCACTTGGCCAGGATAAGACCAACAAACGCCACATGCTGATGGCAATCGACAGGCGGAAGAAGTTGCTGAAGTACCTCCGGCGGACACGCTATGAAGTTTTCGAGAATGTCTGCACGCAGTTGGGCATCCAGTACACCTTTCCTCCTGAGTATTACAGGAAAGTGACACGGCGATGGGCTGCCAAGAAAGCTTTGTGCATAAAGGTAGGATATTAGCCAGCAGGGTTATCAATGGGTAGCTACAATTAACCCTTCTTTAGGACATGGGAGGTTTAAGTCGGTTAGGGAGCCATTCTGATCTGTTTACTGCTAGTCCGCTGGCGGAAGAAAATGACCTCTCCTGGGGTTAGAGGCCTATGTATGTGGGTGGGAGGCAGGGAGGAAGGGGGCTTGTTTTGCTGCTGTTGTATTCTGTGTTTTCCTCAGCATTGTGGGTGTAATATATTGGAGCCTCAATGTGTGGCACCACAAGTGCTGCCCCTAGCACACCCTCGGTTTGTGTTGAAGGTTAAAGCAAGTGACACGGTTCACTCTATATTTTGAAGTAGGCGTGATAAATGAATCTTAGACGAGTTTGGAAAGGCATCCATTATAGAATGACTAATGAGTACTGCCTTTTACTGACCCCAGATTGTACGGATCTTGATATTGGCTGAAGGTAGAATCAATTTGTCTGTACAGTTGAACAGCCTGCCATTAAAGATGATGCAAAGTTGCGCAGGAAGAATGATTGCAGGACCAAGACTGGGGGTTGTGTGATGCAAGTTGAACTCCAGCCCAGTAGAGATGACATCCTGAGGAGTACACTGTTGGTGATGTTTAGTGAAAGGAGTAAACAAGCTTAGTTTGAGTACTTAATTAACTTTGTATATAAGTAACTGCACAGGTAATAACATGAAGAGAAATATTTGCAGTAATGTTTACCATATATCTGAAGTGAAAAGTTATGATCAAATGAAAAAGAAACACAGCAACTCTGAAAGATGAGCCTTTGGGTAGAGTTTTTGCAACAGAATTGGTTTTGCAAAAAGGAAACCCTTACCAGAACTGGACTAAAGAATGGAAAAAGCAAGGCCACGTGGAGTAGAAAGAAGTGGAAAAGGCCAGGCACACTTTTGCAGTCAGAATAACCCTCTGTTACTTCTTTGCTTCAGGTTTTCCAAGAGGTGAAGAAGATGCGTGCTGCTGAACGGCAGAAGCGCAAAGCGGCATCTACAGAGAAAGCCCAGTCTGCCAGTGGAGAAGTAAATGAAGGTACCCCAGTGTGACCAGGAGTGCACGCTGCTGGCTGGCTTGTGCCCTATTTCCAATGGAAGAAGCCAGAACTTCAATGTTCAATTAATAAATATTTATCTTTTTGAATTCCTTGTGTACTCTTTGAATACTTTGTTGAAGGATCCGAATCATGTAGGTTAACTTGATGACAATGCTGAAGCCTACTGATACCATGTAGTGCTTACAAAATCCAGTTTGTTAACATGGTTTATATAACTGCCACTTCCTGATTCTACAGTACTGGCAGCTTCCATTCAGACGCAAGCTGTAACGTCACAGAGTCCTGAGATGGCTGCAGAAACCAGATGGAGTAATAGATTAGAACTTGCTATCAGCAGTGAGGCTTACTGCTGACTCACTTGCCATCAGTGAGCTACAGACAACCTGTGCAAGGTTGTGTACTATGTAATGCCACATTTAGGGTGCGAGGCAGCAGACAGACAACAAAAACCTGAGATTTTTAAAGCCAGCTAAGCCACAGTCTTTGTCAATTGTCAGCCCCAATGAAGCTTTGAATGTTTAAAAATGTTCAAAAACTATCAAAAATCACAACCTAAAATACATCAATGTTTTTGTTTCAAAGTGTTTTTAACTAAGCTCAAAGTAATACAAATTAGCTCATGCTTTGTCTGTGATCTTAAATACTGGAAAATTATTCCAGTTTTGCTGTCAGCATTGGAGTGGAATCTGTAGTACATTGATAGTGAAAAGAATTCAAAGTTGGAGAAATGCCAGTTTTGATGGTATCAGAAAGGATTTGGCAAGTGTGGATTGGGACAGGCTGTTTACTGGCAAAGGTGTACTTGGTAAATAGGATGCCTTCAAAACTGAAATTTGGAGACTACAATGCTCGTATGTGCCTGTCAGAATTAAGGTAAGGTTGACAGATGTAGGGAACCTTGGTTTTCAAGAGATATTGAGGCCCTGGTTAAGAAGAAAGGAGGAGGTGCGTAACAGGTACAGGGCAGTAAACAAATGGTGTGCTTATGGATTCTAAGAAATGCAGGAGAATACATAAGAAAGAAATCAGACAGGCTAAAAGCAGGCATGATGTTGCTCTAGCAGATAGGGTGATGGAGAATCAGATTCTACAGTAGAGCAAAAGGATTGCCGGGGCAAAGTTGGTCCTCTGGAGGATCAGAATGGTGGGGAGCCAAAAGAGGTAGGGGAGATCTTTACTTCGCATCTGTGTTTACTCAGGAGACGGACACGGAATCTATAGAAGTGAGGCAAAGCAGCATCAACTTCATGGACCCTTTACAAATTTCAGACGAGGAGGTGTTTGCTGTCCTGAAGCAAATTAGGGTGGATAAATTCCCAGAGCCTGACCAGGTGTTCCCTCGGACCCTACGGGAGGGAAGTGCAGACATTGCTGGGGGCCCTAGAAGAGTTATTTAAATCATTATTAGCAACAGGTGAAGTAACAGCGGATTGGGAGATGGCCAATGTTCCGCTGTTCAAGAAAAGCCAGTGAATGCAGAGCCAGTGGATGTAGTGTACCTGGACTTTCAGAAAGCCTTTGATAAGGCCCCACATAGGAGATTAGTGGGCATAATTAGAGCACATGATATTGGGGGTAGAGTACTGACATGGATAATTGGTTGGCAGACGGGAAACAGAGTAGGGATTAACGGGTCCTTTTCAGAATGGCAGGCTCGTGGTACTCGTGGGGTACCGCAAAGCTCGGTGCTGGGATCGCAGCTATTTACAATGTACGTTAATGATTTAGATGAAGGGATTAAAAGTAACTTTAGCAAATTTGCAGGTGGCACAAAGCTGGGTGGCAGTGTGAAATGTGAGGAGGATGTTATGAGAATGCAGGGTGACTTGGACAGGTTGGGTGAGTGGGCAGATGCAGTTTAATGTGGATAAGTGTGAGGTTATCCACCTTGGCGGCAAGAACAGGAAGGCAGATTACTATCTGAATGGTGTCAAATTAGAAAAAGGGGAAGTACAATGAAATCTAGGTGTCCTTGTTCATCAGTCACTGAAAATAAGCATGCAAGTACAGCAGGCAGTGAAGAAAGCTAATGGCATGTTGGCCTTCATAACAAGGTGAGTTGAGTATAGGAGCAAAGAAGTCCTTCTGCAGTTGTACGGGGCCCTGGTGAGACCACACCTGGAGTATTGTGTTCAGTTTTGGTCTCCAAATTTGAGGAAGGACATTCTTGCTATTGAGGGAGTGCAGCGTAGGTTCATGAGGTTGATTCCCGGGATGGCGGGACTGTCATATGTTGAAAGATTGGAGCGACTGGGCTTGTATACACTGGAATTTAGAAGGATGAGGGGATCTGATTGAAACATGTAAGATTATTAAGGGATTGGACACACTAGAGGCAGGAAACGTGTTCCCGATGTTGGGGGAGTCCAGAACCAGAGGCCACAGTTTAAGAATAAGGGGTAGGCCATTTAGAACGGAGTTGAGGAAAAACTTTTTCACCCAGAGGGTTGTGGATCTATGGAATGCACTGCTTCAAAAGGCAGTGGAGGTCAATTCTCTGGATGCTTTCAAGAAAAAGTTAGAGCTCTTAAAGATAGCGGAGTCAAGGAATATGGGGAAAAGGCAGGAACAGCGTACTGATTGTGGATGATCAGCCATGATCACAGTGAATGGCAGTGGTAGCTCGAAGGGTCGAATGGCTTACTCCTGCACCTATTGTCTAAAAGCTCTAAAACTAAGCCAGCAAATTATAGGCTGATGAGCCTGGCATCAGTAGTGGGAAAAGTTATTGGAAGGTATTCTGAGGGAATATATCTTTGGATAGACGTGGACACATCAAGGATAGCATGCCATCGTGTGGTAGGTCACGTCAAACCAATCATTGAGTTTTTTTTAAAAACTTTTTTTATTGTTTTCAAATTTACAGAATAAATGTGTATGAGAAAAAAAAATGTTACCCAGCCCCCCTCCCCTTAACCCCTCCCCCCTAACAATCCTATTAGAAAAAAAAAGAAAGAGAAAAAAAAAAGGAATGCCTGGATATTGGAGGGTCCCCACATGCTCCACGGAGTTCGTAATAAAGTTTCCATGTTCTTTGTTTCATGGAATCCTGGTTAACCCCTTCTGTACTGGATGCAGCGATTCACCGGGTTTACTATACACTATCGGGATAGATCTATGGAGTCAAAAGCAGAGGTGGAGTAGTATGCCTCATGATCAACTCTCGGTGCACAAATTTATCAGTGCTGTCCCAATTCTGCTCACCAGACCTGGAATATATACAGTAGCAGTTAAGTGCTGTCCTTTTTACCTACCGCAGGAGATTCCGGGATCATTTTGGTAGCAGTATACATTACACCTCAGGCCATTGGCATTCAGGCTTTAGATGATCTGAGCAGAGGGATCAACTCACACGAAATAGCGCACCCTAATGCCTTCACCATCGTTTTGGGAGATTTTAACCAGGCCAGTCTTAAAAAAAAATCATTAAGCAATTACCACCAACAGATCACTTGCAATACCAGAGGAAACAACCACTGGACCACTGTTACACCTCCATCAAGAATATCTACCATGCCATTCCATGCCTTCACTCTGGGAAGTCTGATCACTTGGCTGTACTTGTACCCCCTGAGTATAGGCAGAGACTGAAGACTGCAGCACCAACAGTGAAGACCAGGAAGATATAGACGAGGGAAGCACAGGAGCGCTTACAGAACTGCTTTGAATCAGTGGACTGGACTGTATTCAAGGATTCATCTTTGAACCTGGATGAGTTACCAACTTCATTAAAACCTGTGTGGATGAGTGTGTGCCTACAAAGACTTACTGCACATTCCCAAACCAAAAGCCATGGATGAACCAGGAGGTATGTCGTCTGCTGAACGCTAGATCTGTGGCAATTAAGTCTGATGACCCAGGTCTGTACCAGAAAAACCAGGTATGATTTGTGGAGGTTCTATTTCAAGGGCAGAGACAATTTCTAATGAGGTTGGAGGTGACATCGGATGTACAACAACTCTGGCAGGATTTGCAACACATTACTTCCTACAAAGCGAAACCCAATGGCATGAATGGAAGCGATACTTCACTACCAGATGAACTCAAGGCATTCCATGCCTGCTTTGAAAAGGAGAACGCAACTACAGCTGTGAAGATCCCTGCTGCATCCGGTGACCCTGTGATCTCTGTCTCAGGGGCTGATGTTAGGCTGTCTGTAAAGAGGGTGAACCCTCGGAAGGCTATTTTCAACTTTACACTGCTATGGGCAGAAGTTCCCACTTGTTTCAAAAAGGCAACAATTATATCAGTGCCTAAGAAGAATAATGTGAGTTGCCTAAATGACTACCGTCTGGTAGCACTCTCATCTATAGTGATGAGAAGCTTTGAGAGGTTGATTATGACTAGACTGAACTCCTGCCTCAGCAAGGACCTGGACCCATTGCAATTTGCCTATCGTCTTAGTAGGTCAATGGCAGATACAATCTCAATGGCCCATCACACGACTGTAGACCACCTATGTCAGGATACTGTTCATCGACTATAGCTCAGCATTTATTACCATCATTCCCACAATCCTGATTGAAAAGTTACAGAACCAGGGCCTCCGCACCTCCCTCTGCAATTGGATCATTGACTTCCTAACCAGAAGACCACAATCTGTGCGGATTGGTGATAACATATTCTCCTCGCTGACAATCAACACTGGCGCACTTCAGGTGTGTGCTTAGCCCACTGCTCTACTGTACTGTCTATATACACATAACTGCGTGGCTAGGCATAGCTCAAATACCATATATAAATTTGCTGCTGATACAACCATTGTTGATAGAATCTCAGATGGAGACAAGAGGGTGTACAGGAGTGAGATATGCCAACTAGTGGAGTGTTGTCGCAGCAACAACCTGGCACAACATCAGTAAGACGAAAGAGCTGATTGTGGACTTCAGGAAGAGTAAGATGAAGGAACACATATCAATCCTTTTCTTTTTCTTCAATATTATGTATTGCATTGAATTGCTGCTGCTAAATTAACAATTTGCATGACACATGCCTGTGATAATAAGCCTGACTCTGATTCTGATCCTGGAAAGTTAAGGCAAGGCAGTGGATGTTATCTACAATGACTTTAGTAGGGCATTTGACAAAGTCCTGCAAAAAGTTGGTCAAGATGGTTCACTCAGTTGGCATTCAATAAGATGAGTTAGTAAAATGGATTAGATATTGGCTTTGTGGGAGAAGCCAGAGAGTGGTAGTGGGTGATTGCCTCTTTGACTGGATCCGTGTGATAAATCGGTGATTGTGCCGGGATTGGTGCTGGGTCTGCTGTTGTTTGTCATCTATATCAAAGGTGTAGGTGATAATGTGGTTAACTGGATCAGAAAATTTGCAGATGACACCAGGATTGGGGTGTAGTGGACACAAGGAAGGCTATTGTGGCTTGCAGAAGGATCTAGACCAGATGGGAAATGGGCTGAAAAATGGCGGATGGAATTTAACGCAGACAAGTGTGAAGTGTTGCACTTTGGGAGGACCAGCCAGGGTAGGTCTTACACAGTGAACAGTAGGGCACTGGGGAGTGGGGTGGAACACAGGGATCTAGAAATACAGGGAAGTATTGAGGTGGGATGTTATGTTGAAGTTGTGTAAGACATTGGTGAGACCTAATTTGGAGTATCGTGTGCAGTTTTGATCACCTATCTACAGGAAAGATGTAAAGGTTGAAAGAAACATAGAAAACCTACAGCACAATACAGGCCCTTTGGCCCACAATACTGTGCCGAACATGTACTTACTTTCGAAATTACCTAGGGTTACCCATAGCCCTCTATTTTTCTACAAAGAGTACAGAGAAAATTTAGAAAGATGTTGCCGGGACTTGAGGACCTGAGTTATAAGGAAAGATTGAATAGGTTAGGACTTTATTCCTTTGGAATGTAGAAGATTTGATATAGATATACAAGACTATGAGGGTAAACGCAAACAAGGCTTTTTCCACTGAGGTTCGGTGGGACTACAACCAGAGGTCATGGGTTAAGGGGAACATGAGGAGAAGCTTCTTCACTCACGGGGTCGTGAGTGTGTGCAACAAGCTGCCAGCACAAGTGCTGCATACGAGCTTAATTTCAACGTTTAAAAGAAGTCTGGATAGGTACATGGATGGCACGGTGCAGGTCGAAGGGAGTAGGCAATGTAAATGGTTTGGCGTGGACTAGATGGGTCACAGGGCTTGTTTCTGTGCTGTACTTTTAAATGACTTTTCTAAGTTCCAATAGGGATAAGTTGGACTTCCTGCTTTACCTTTGGTAGTCTTTCAGAAATAGTGGGGATTATATTGCTCAAAGGATTATAATGGGATTATTGGCTAGAATGGTAACAATAAAAATTGGATTTATTTTATCATTAATTTTAAAGCTGCCAATATGCTGAAGAAGATAAGAAACATAAGATATAGGAGCAGAAGTAGGCCATTCAGTCCATCGCGTCTGCTCTGCCATTCAATCATGGGCTGATCCAATTCTTCCAGACATCCCCACTCCCCTGCCTTCTCCCCATACCTTTGATGTCCTGGCTAATCAAGAACCAATCTTTCTCTGCCTTAAATGCACCCAATTACTGGGCACAGCCGCTTCTGGCTTTAGTCAGACTTACCACCCTCTGATTAATTTCTCCGCATCTCTGTTCTAAATGTACGTCCTTCAATCCTGAAGTTGTGCCCTCTTGTCCTAGACTCCCCTACCATGGAAAATAACTTTGCCATGTCTGATCTGTTCAGGCCTTTTTAACATTCGGAATGTTTCTATGAGATCCCCCCCTTTCTCCTGAACTCTAGAGAATACAGCTCAAGAGTTGTTAGATGTTCCTCATACTGTAACCCTTTCATTCCTGGAATCATTCTCATGAATCTTCTCTGAACCTCTCCAATGTCAGTATATCTTTTCTAAAATAAGGAGCCCAAAACTGCACACAATACTCCAAGTGTGGTCTCACAAATGCCTTATAGAGACTTAACGTCACATCCCTGCTCTAGAGGTATATTTTATACCTCTAGAAATGAATGCCAACATTGCATTCGCCTTCTTCACCACTGACTCAACCTTAAGGTTAACCTTTTCTCCCATTAATCCCATTGTCCAAATCATTGACATACATCGTAAAAAGCTGTGGTCCCAACACCAACCTCCGTGGAACTCCGCTGGTAACCGGCAGCCAGCCAGAATAGGATCCCTTTATTCCCACTCTCTATTTTCTGCCGATCAGCCAATGCTCCACCCATGCTAATAACTTCCCTGTAATTCCATGGGCTCTTAACTTGCTAAGCAACCTCATGTGTGGCATTTTGCCAAAGGCCTTCTGAAAATCCAAGTACATGACACCTACTGCATCTCCTTTGTCTACCCTGCTTGTAATTTCCTCAAAAAACTGAAGTAGGTTAGTCAGGCGGGATTTTCCTTTCAGGAAACCATACTGGCTTTGGCCTATCTTGTTATGTGCCTCCAGGTATTCGTAATTTCATCCCTAACAATGGATTCCAACAACTTCCCAACCACTGATGTCAGGCTAACAGGTCTATAATTTCCTTTCTGCTGCCTCCCAACCTTCTTAAATAGCGGACTAACATCTGCAATTTTCCAGTCATCCGGTACAATGAAAGATCATTGTTAATGTCTCCACAATCTCTCGAGCTACTTCCTTCTGAAACTGAGGGTGCATTCCATCAGATCCAGGGGATTTATCCACCCTCAGACCATTCAGCTTCCTGAGCACCTTCACAGTCATAATTTTCACTGCACATACTTCACTTCCCTGACATTCTTGAATGTCTGGTATACTGCAGATGTCTTCCACTGTGAAGACTGATGCAAAATATGCATTCAGTTCCTCTGCCATATCTGTGTCTCTCATTACAATATCTCCAGTGTCATTTTCTACACTCAACTCTCTTTTACCCTTTATATACTTAAAAAAGCTTTTAGTATCTTCTTTGATATTAGTCACCAGCTTCCTTTCATAATTCATTTTTTCCTTCCTAATGACCTTTGTTCAAGAAGGTCAGTCAACTCAGTCAAGTTTTTAAAAGCTTCTCAATCCTCTATCTTCTCACTAGCTTTGGCTTCCTGGTATGCCCTCTCTTTTGCTTTTACTTGAGCTCTGACTTCACTTGTCAGCCTCGGTAGTGTCCTTCTTTCATTCGAAAAGATAAAGGGAAGTTAGCATAGAAACTTGCAGAGGATTTTCAAGATGTCAAATGGCAAGATTTAGTCAGGGAATTCACCCAGACCTGGCTGTCAGTTATGGAGCAGATAGAAGATGAGAGTGCATGTTGGCCCAGAGAAAAAAGGAAAGGCTGTTTTCAATAATATAAAAGGGATGGACAAAAGTACATTGGGAGCAGAGGTAAAAATGGCATCTGACAAGTGGGAGCCTTTTAAAAGAGTAAGTGTTCAGGAACAGTATATTCTGGTAATGATAAAAGGAATTAAGATCAGGGAACCTTAATAACAACAGTCATTATTGGATGTGATCAGGGATAAAGGAAAGCCTGTGACAAAGGCAACAGGAATCAAATGTCTTGAAGAATATAGAGAACTTAAGGAAGGAATGGGGAGGAAAATATCCTTGAATTTAAGATGAGGGAGAATCCGAAGACATTCTATGAGTGTGTTAGAAGTAAGAGAGTGTGATCCCTTAAGGACCAAAGGGAGAATTACATGTGGAGCTTGGTATTGTGGACAAGATCGTAACTAGATACTTATCACATGGCAATAGGGTTCCCCTGATCATTACCTACCACCCTATGAGCCCCTGTCCAGCACATCATTCTTCTTAACTTCAACCATTCACAACAGGTTTCTAACACTCAGCACATCTTTCCCTCACACTTCCACATGATTTCTTTGTTCTTTCATTCCTCTTCACTTATCTTCCTCCTGGCACTTATCCCTGCAAGCAGGACGAGCCCCTTCACCTCCTCCCACACCACTGTTCGTGGCCGCAAACAGGCCTTCCAGGTGAGACAACACTTCATCGTCATGCATGTTGGGGGTCATCAGTGAGACCTGACACATATTGGGGGGGCAGCTTTGTTGAGCACCTATTTCCCAGTAACCATCTATTTTAATTCTACTTCCCATTCCCATTCTAACGTATCAGTCCATGGCTTCCTCTACTGCCACAGTGAGCCACACTCCTGTTGGAGAAACAATACCTTGTATTCCCTCTGGATTGCCTCCAACCTGATGGTATGAATATCAATTCCATTTTAAGCTCCATTTAAAGAAAAGTGATAGTGTTGTTGTACTGAATGGGGCTGTGCTGATTGTTTCAAGAACCAAACGGTTGAAGGGATGGAGCTGTTCGAACCTGGTGCTATGGGACTTCTGTACCTCCTGCCCAACAATAGCTGCAGGAAAATGGCCTGGCCCGGATGGTGGGGGGATCTTTGATAGATGTTGCCTTCTTGAGGCAACAACTCCTGAAGATATTACTGATTGTGGGGAGGGATGTAACCATGTCGTATTCCATTGAGAACACTACTTTCTGCAGCTTCTTATGTTCCTCCGTATTCAAATTTCTGTACTAGACCATGATGCAACCAGTCAGGATACTTTCAACAGTACATTGGTAGAAGTTTGTTAGAGTATTCAGTGATGAGCCAAACCTCCAACATCTTTGTATAATAATATTCTCTAATTCCGTTTTGAAATTTTTGGTTGACTCTCTAGCTTCATAAGATTTTTCAGGAGAGACTTCCACCATCTTCTGTGTTTTCTGACATCAATTTTAAACAAAGCTAGGGCAGGCTAGGCTTCAAAGGCTAAATAATGACCCAAGATAATGAACGGGGAAGGAGCAAAACCAGAGATTAAAAAAAGGTTGTCACAGATAAATCCACTCAGGGTTTTGGGAATAGCTCATTTGACCGGAGGATAATTACGCAGGCATAGTCAATGTTCCATAGAATCATTCAGGTATTGATACATTTATGTGTAAGCCAGGTTAAGAACATGTATACTTAAGTATTCTCCTGCCCTTTCAGTCATTAAGCATTTTTTAAAGATGTTGGATCTTAATTTCATTACCAAGTCAATAAATTTTGATTTAATACTGCACGTGTTTGAGATAATCCTCAATCATTGCTGCTTTCTTTTGGTTGTTAGTTTAGTCCAATTACTTGACCTAGAGTATATATAGGACACAGCTACCACTAAATGTTACAATGTGTGCTGTTGCAACACAATCCACTGGTACTTGGCAGAGCTTCCACACATGCATTCAGCCCAGCACTTGAAAACTAAAGACAAGACTGAATCTCCTCTAACCACATTCAGCCTTCAGTGCAAGTAGATGGTCCAGTCTGTCTCCCTTCTTCACCACTATAGAAGCTTCTGGAAGGATAAGCAAACCAACCTCTCCAAAAACAATAGTCAATTCAATCTATTCAGTGCAGTCGTTCACCACACTGTTCATGAGGTCATGCTGTCATACTGAGGCTTGACCCTGAGCCAGCTGACCCACCAGCCGAGCTGTCCTAGTACATCAACGGCTCGATCTGCCACCATGTACCCTGTTCATGAAAAGCAAGACAAATCTAATCTGGCTAATTCCTGTCCAGTGTACTCTCACAGTGACTGGCTTTTGTTGACGGTGTTAAGAAGTGATACATACTCACCAATGCTCAGTTTGGATCTCAGCAGGTGGCTCTCCCTGGTCCAAGTGTTGAATAAATGAGTAGTTATGCAGAAAACCAGAGCTCACAAACATTTCTTGCAACTGTATATGTTCAAGAACAAGTAAGCCGGCACCAAAGATTGCAACACACCAGTGATCATGGGTCTCCAAAGTGAAAACACAATCTTCCATTTCACCCACCGCCTCCTTCCACCAAGCCACCAAATCAATTGGTTCTGACAATCAGAGATTAGCTGAGCGTGGCAGAGAAATGGGATCTCTTGAGGCTGAAAAGTGTCGAGGACAAGTCTGTGGTTTACTAGAACTGAGGAGGTTCTCAGAACACTTTTGATCTTTTCCTCTGTGGGTCCTGCTGCTCCAGTTCTGACCACCTGAGGGAGTATGAAATCTCAAGGATATTGTTGACGTTAGGACTGGGATTGCCTATTGGAATCGGTTTGTTTGTCCTTATATTGACAGAACTGAACTTAACAGTGGAAGGAGAAAAAGAGACTGAAGCAGATTATATATCACCCTCCCTTTAAATATCTTACAGCCTATACGGGTTCATGCAGACTTTAATAAGGTGCTATGCACAAAATACTCAGAAGGACAAGAGGAAAGCTGCCAGTTAAGATTACTGTTTGGCTAACTGCACCAGTTGCTGTTAAAAGTGATGACTACACTAAATTTTCCAACATCACATCATTTCAGACAGTCAAGGGGATTAGTGCAAACTCTCTGCTAGTTTTACGAACAAGAAGAGACAGTATGGTAGCACATAGAGAGCACTCCTTGACAGATGTGTATTTCTCCAACATGTCTATCTAAACTCATTAGGGACATATTCAGGGACTTTGAGGCCTGAGATGTTGTTGTTGGTGGCACAGTTAATGAGCTCACTGCTAGCTGCAGGAACAGCTGAGAAGCACCCTCCTAATCACTGGGTTCCCAAGGGCTGAGGTCTCCGTTTACAACGTGACCCCATTCATAGGTTGCTGCAGCCAGAACTTAGCAATCTACAAGCTGCATGGAAGTGGAGAGGCTGGTGCCTGAGTAATCAGCTTTGGCTGCTCTGGAGGCAAAAGTATGTGGAGGAAAATGTCAGGATGACCAAACCACACAGACAACTCAATGGCTGAACACAACCAGTTTAACTTTACCACAGCTCAAAGATCTCTCGTTCCCCTCTTTCACACAAATGATAAACCATTAACTCTGCTACCGATCCAGCTATATCCACACATTACATTCAACATGATCGTATATGTTCAATTCATCTGACCAAATAACTGGCACAAAATTAGGGCACATTCTCTTTAATTCCGACCAACTGAAATATAAAAATACACCCCTCTGCTTTCTTCTTGCACAGTGCTTCCCTGGAGCTACTGAGTGTGATTTTTTATCTTCTATCCTATAGTTTTTCCTGGGTGCAACCTGAGTGTCACAGCGGCTGATTGGCTGTTCTGGTGCCACAAATGGTTCATGTGACTGGGGTGGCCCCCCTCCTAGGACTGCCTGCTCCTGGCAGGGGGCTGTTGCTGCCGGCATCTCTCGAGCTTCCGCCTGGAAGGTCTGGCATCGCCGCCTGATTTCTGATGGTCTGGTACCAAGAGTGGGCAGGCTAGGCATCCGCCACGTAATGTTGCCCCGAGAACTGGCCGCACTAAGCACATTACCTTCGGCTGCACTGGGCCCTGGATTTGAACTCCCATTGACCAGAGGGACAGTTGGTCTAATGGCAGCTATCAGTTCCTGAAAGCCTTGGGAGATAGCAGTCTGTATGTCTGACCCTAGAGTCTGAAAGCCAGTGTGTATCTATTCTCTCCCCGATTAGGGCTAGAGTGGCACTATGTGCTTCAGCGGGGGTGCAGACTGGATCCTCAACATTCTGCAGGTGAAGGTGCAACGTGCTCCATCGAGGTCTGCGGGGACGTGAAAGCTTCCTTGATGCTGCTGCAGATAAGGGCTGTAGATTCCAGCGTCACAGCTGTCAGGTGCTGCACGTCCTCAAAGATGGACCGCAGCTGCTGTAAGTACGTCAGATGCTCGTTGAACATTCTCCTCTTGGGCCGAGTCCCCACAAAGTTGGAGCCCCACAGCTCGGAGGCAGAAGGCATTCCTCTTCTCAGCCTCCGCTGGGAGGATGTCCTCATCCATTGCCCAGTTCTCTGGCTGCCTGATATCTTGGGAATCACTCAAAGCACCCTCCTCAGCAAGGCTATCTACGTGCACGCTCGTGATGGGGTTGGGGTTGGAGCTGGAGGAGGGGAGTGGGAAAGCCATGTTCGAGGGGCTTGAGACAGAGACGGTTGGAGCGGCGGAACATGGAGATGGTTCAAGTTGCAAGGACTCACGATCCGGTCTGCTTTCACTGTCCCCTTCTGCATCCTCAAAATCGACGGAGAAGCAAAGTTTGTCCTCGCCATCATCACCCTCGTCATTCTCATCACTGTTATCTTCCGGATCCCATTGCAGTGAAGGCTCTGAGGTGAAGCGAGGTAGAAGGTAAAATATCTCCCCTGAGCTCAGGGAAGCAGGCTCTTGCTAGAGTGCTGCCATACAATGTACCGACCAATGCAATAGCACTAACCTGTGGCCTGCACGGTCACACCAATCTCACCGTCTGCCACCACTGCGAGACCGCACTGTCTACCCAGCAGCTCCACAGCCTGCTCCTCGTAAGGGGTGAGGTCTTTAATGTTGGGAATGCATCCTCTGCATTCCTGTCTCTCTCGTGCATTCTGCATCAGTTTTTCCTGTAAAAAGAATTTTCCTGTAACATTAAGTTATGGTCAGCAGGAGAAACATCTCCCAGATCTCTGCTGAAATTTTAGAGCTGGGTGATATCATGCATGCAAGGGATCTGGCAAAGTAATATAGGGACCGGAGAAGTTTATGCTGCCATTGAGACTGTCCCATCATTCGAAAAGACCACAGCTGATCTAGAACATTGATTCAACTAAGCTGACTCTTCCCATGTGCCATTAGGTAACAGAAAAATGATCAATCTCCAATTTAAAACTAGAACTTGACCTTAAATGAACTACCATTGACAAAGCAAACACGAGGAAATCTGCAGATGCTGGAAATTCAAACAACACACACAAAATGCTGGTGGAACACAGCAGGCCAGGCAGCATCTATAAGGAGAAGCACTGTCGACGTTTCGGGCCGAGACCCTTCATCAGGACTAACTGAAGGGAAAGATACTAAGAGATTTGAAAGTAGTGGGGGGAGGGGGAAATGCGAAATAATAGGAGAAGACCGGAGGGGGTGGGATGAAGCTAAGAGCTGGAAAGGTGATTGGCAAAAGTGATACAGAGCTGGACAAGGGAAAGGATCATGGGATGGGAGGCCTAGGGAGAAAGAAAGGAGGAGGGGAGATCAGAGGGAGATGGAAAACAGGCAAAGAGTGATGGGCAGAGAGAGAGAAAAAAAGGGAGGGGAGAAATAAATAAATAAGGGATGGGGTAAGAAGAGGAGCGGGGAATTAACAGAAGTTAGAGAAATCAATGTTCATGCCATCAGGTTGGAGGCTACCCAGCCGGTATATAAGGTGTTGTTCTTCCAACCTGAGTGTGGCTTCATCGTGACAGTAGAGGAGGCCATGGATAGACATATCAGAATGGGAATGGGACGTGGAATTAAAATGTGTGGCCACTGGGAGATCCTGCTTTCTCTGGCGGACAGAGCGTAGGTGTTCAGCGAAATGGTCTCCCAGTCTGCGTCGGGTCTCACCAATATATAAAAGGCCACACCGGGAGCACCGGACACAGTAGACCACACTAGCTGACTCACAGGTGAAGTGTCGCCTCACCTGGAAGGACTGTCTGGGGCCCTGAATGGTGGTGAGGGAGGAAGTGTAAGGGCAGATGTAGCACTTGTTCCGCTTACAAGGATAAGTGCCAGGAGGGAGATCGGTGGGAAGGGATGGGGGGGACGAGTGGACAAGGGAGTCACGTAGGGAGCGATCCCTGTGGAAAGCAGAAAGGGGGGGGTAGGAAAAGATGGGCTTGGTTGTGGGATCCCATTGGAGGTGGCGGAACCAAGGGTGTAGCCATGGGCACCCGTATGGGTTCCAGTTATGCCTGCCTTTTTGTTGGCTTTGTGGAACAGCCCACGTTCCAAGTCTATATGGGTATCCGTCCCCCTCTTTTCCTTTGCTCCATTGATGACTGCATTGGCGCTGCCTCCTGCACGCATGCTGACCTCGTTGACTTCATTAACTTTGCCTCCAACTTTCACCCTGCCCTCAAATTCACCTGGTCCATTTCCGACACCTCCCTCCCTGTTCTTGATCTTTCTGTCTCCATGTCTGGAGACGGCTTATCTACTAGTATCTACTATAAGCCTACAGACTCTCACAGCTACCTGGACTATTCCTCTTCCCACCCTGTCTCTTGCTAAAAGGCTATCCCCTTCTCACAATTCCTCCGTCTCCGCCGCATCTGCTCTCAGGATGAGGCTTTTCATTCCAGGACGAAAGAGATGTTTTCCTTTTTTAAACAAAGGGGCTTCCCTTCATCCACCATTAACTCTGCTCTCAAACACATCTCTCCCATTTCCTGCACATCTGCCCTCACCCCATCCACCCGCCACCCCACTCGGGATAGGGTTCCCCTTGTCCGTACCTACCACCCTACCAGCCTCCAGATCCAACGTATAATTCTCCGTAACATCTGCCACCTCCAACGGGATCCCACTACCAAGCACATCTTTCCCTCCCCCCCACTTTCTGCTTTCCACAGGGATCACTCCCTACGTGACTCCCTTGTCCACTTGTCCCCCCATCCCTTCCCACCGATTTTCCTCCTGGCACTTATCCTTGTAAACGGAACAAGTGCTACATCTGCCCTTACACTTCCTCCCTCAGCACCATTCAGGGCCCCAGACAGTCCTTCCTGGTGAGGTGACACTTCACCTGTGAGTCGGCTGGTGTGGTATACTGCGTCTGGTGCTCCCAGTGTGGCCTTTTATATATTGGTGAGACCCGACGCAGACTGGGAGACCGTTTCGCTGAACACCTACGCTCTGTCTGCCAGAGAAAGCAGGATCTCCCAGTGGCCACACATTTTAATTCCACATCCCATTCCCATTCTGATATGTCTATCCATGGCCTCCTCTATTGTCAAAATGAATCCAACTCAGGTTAGAGGAACAACACCTTATATACCGGCTGGGTAGCCTCCAATCTGATGGCATGAATATTGATTTCTCTAACTTCCGTTAATTCCCCTCATCCCCTTCTTACCCCATCCCTGACATATTTAGTTGTTTGTTTTTTTCTCTCTGCCCATCACCCTGCCTGTTCTCCATCTCCCTCTGGTGCTACCCCGCCCCTTTCTTTCTCCCGAGGCCTCCCGTCCCATGATCCTTTCCCTTCTCCAGCTCTGTATCACTTTCGCCAATCACCTTTCCAGCTCTTAGCTTCATCCCACCCCCTCCAGTCTTCTCCTATCATTTCACATTTCCCCCTCCCTCCACTACTTTCAAATCTCTTAGTATCTTTCCCTTCAGTTAGTCCTGACGAAGGGTTTCAGCCCGAAACGTCAACAGTGCTTCTCCTTATAGATGCTTCCTGGCCTGCTGTGTTCCACCAGCATTTTGTGTGTACCATTGACAAAACTAGTTTCCCAATTATTACTCCTGGAAAGCCTACCTCTAGTTTTTAAAATTCTAAAACTTTTTTGACCTAAATTCCCCAATCACCCAAAACAATTTCTCTTCATTTAGCCTATCACTTCACGTTAATTCCTTGAAAACCACCCTCGATTTTCTGAAGTACAACACTTGGCATCTCTTCAAATCTATATTTAGGGGGCCAGATAGCATTCTGGTCCCCCAAGTATAATGCCTTGTAATATCGCCAGTGCCAATATATCTTCCCCCTTGTATGGACCTGGAACTGCTCACAATTCTCCAGCCTTGCTCTAAGTAAAGCTTTGTATAATTGTAATACAACATCTGTGCTCCATTTTTCTAAATATAACTGTTCACATTCCGTCAATTTATCTGAGTACTTTATATATCTATTCTTGACGTTTCAATGATCTCTGAAGATGAACCCATCATTCTGGTAGCTTGCAGCAAAACTTCTTGCGTCAGCAAAGCAGTGTGAAGGAGGTGCTGCAGAGATGTAAGGTTTTAGACGGTGAACAACATGACATTGCCCAATGTGTTACCTTGCCTGCCCTCGTCAAATCGTTGAACTTCTTTCGACACTGGTCTGCAGTCTTTGTGGTGAGAGAGGAGGCATTCAGTGCCGTTGCCACCTCTCTCAACATGGCACATGAAATAGATTTTTGTGGTTTTCTTCCAGGAACACTCAGCAATCTGGCTCTCCTTGGCTGCATCTCATTCAGAAGTGTTTGTAGATGGTTGTCAGTAAAGTTTTGAGCCCTTCTTCTCTGCCTCTTTGAGTTGCCCTGTTCCCTCGTCTGCATGTGATTCCCAGATCCTCCATTAGCTTTCAAAAGTGTCACAAAAATCACACGTAAGCCAACAATTTCAGATGCCTGACAGTCGAGCTAATTTGGATCTATTTGTTTCATTTTTAGAATCTTTTTATTGATATATAATCTTCAACAGCTATAAAATGATTCAAAACTTCAACAGATTAATATGTATATAATTAATAAAGCTGAAAAAAAACTGATCTTAAAATATAAAAATGGAAAAAGAAATTTTATATATAGGAAAAAGAAGGAAAAAAAAACACCCATCTAGCTAGGAATAAAAAACCCACTGAC
The DNA here is from genome assembly GCF_048418815.1 of Hemitrygon akajei. Lineage (NCBI taxonomy): Eukaryota > Metazoa > Chordata > Chondrichthyes > Myliobatiformes > Dasyatidae > Hemitrygon > Hemitrygon akajei. The sequence goes on from NC_133155.1 coordinate 36,323,869, forward strand.
TACCAAAAAAACCCCATTAAGAATCAACTCCCCCGGAAGCAATACATTTGACCATCATCTAAATATATAAAAAAAAGACATCAACCACCATTTCATATTTATTAAAAAAATAAAATTGGAAGGATGCCATATAACTTAATTCAAATTAAATGATAATATTTGGCAAAAGAACCCCATCTTCTCTCAAAATCAAATCGAGGATCAAAAGTTCTACTTATAATTTTTTCCAAACTAAGACATAACATCACCTGAGAAAACCATTTGATTAATGTAGGGGAAGAAATATCTTTTCATTTTAATAAGATAGCCCTTCTTGCAAGTAGTGTAACAAATGCGATTACATGTTGATCTGAAAATGAAATACCCTGAATATGATGCGGAACTATTCCAAATAGAACAGTCTATCTATTAGGTTGTAAATTAATTTTCAAAGCTTTAGAGATTGTAGAAAATAAAGATTTTACAAAACAATTTTAATGAAGAACATGACCAGAACATATGTGACAAAGTAGCTACTTCAGTTTTACATCTATCGCAATAGTTATCTATACTAGGAAATACTTTAGATAGTCTCTCCTTTGTTAAATAATAATGGTGAACAATTTTAAATTAAATTAAACAGTGATTGGCACATATAGAAGAAGAATTCACGTTTTTCAAAACTCAAAGCCAATCTTCATTAACAAAGGTCATATTAAATTCTCTCTCCCAATCTTGTTTAATCTTTAGTGATAGGTTCTCTTTTTGTAACAAAAATAAATTATGAATTCTACTAATGGAACCTTTCACTAAGGGATTCGATTTCAAAATGGTATCCAACAAATCAGATTCTTGTAAATATGGAAACTTAGGTAAATATTGTTGTAAAAAATGTCTAACCTGTGTTACGAATGTGCCACAACTCTGAGGGGCCGAAGGGTACAAAGTAGCCCCCTCCTTTTTGAGAATCGCAAGATCGCTATTAATTTGGGTCTGGGACCCAGGAAACGAGAGAGAATCCACAAGGTTTGGAATGTGTCCTGGCCTCAGCGAAAACAAAACCCCTGATAACGGCTATTGTCTCTTGGAGACAGAATTGTGTATTGAGTACTGTACTATTCATTGAAGCCCCTCAGGGGATGACCAGAGTGGGCTGGTTGAGGGATTGCATCATCCCAACCTGATTGACATCTGAGACCCCGTGAGTAAAGATAAAAGAGGGTCTGGGAACAACCTCTTGAGACGCACCAGGAGAAACGCTAGAAATCCCGTGACAGCGTTTAATAGCGACCACCGGTGGAGGGCTCGCGTGCGTCCTTTTCCCTTGCCTGGGAATTGGCGGCCTTACCATGGAAGACCGGCTTAGCTAAAGAAGAGGCCACGAGTGAACGGCCACCCCAACGAGACTCTGACGGATCGAAATCATAAAAGGAATTGGCAAGTTTCTAAAAATCTCTCTCTCGACTCCAACCAAGGCTGCAGCCTGCATGAACTGAGTGACTTTTATATTTCCATTGGACAATACATTATCCCCTAGACAACGATAGAGCTTATTTCTTATTGATTATTATTATACCCGCACTTTAGATTTAGTATTGACGACGTATATTATCTGTATGTTTGCATTGATATTATTTTTGTGTATTTTTACTAATAAATACTGTTAAAAATAGTACCATCAGACTTCAATGGACCTCTCTATCTTTGCTGGTAAGTGACCCAGTTACGGGGTTCGCAACACCTGAAAATATTGCAAAAAGTGTGTATGAGCGAGAGAATATTTGTTAATTAACTCCTCAAAAGTTATCAATCGACCATCACAAAATAAATCTGTAAAAGAATGAATTCCTTTTTTTTTCCATAGAAGAAAAATGGGGTCAGTTGTTGAAGGTTTAAATGAAAAGTTTTGATATAAAAAACTAGATAACTTAAATTGTTAAAAATTTTAAAAATTACGAAACACTAACCCAAATCTGTAGACAGAGATTAATATCCAGACAGAGATTTAAATTTGGAATTTTAGAGAGCTGTAAAGGTAATGGAGCTCCTAAAATTGAAGTTAAATGAAATTGTTTAATTAATTCCAAATCAACCCATAATGGTTTTTGGTTCTTATCAAGCCAATATAACCAAAAACCTAATTGTCTAATATTCACAGCCCAATAATACAGTCTTAAATTAGGAAATGCAAGTCCACCATCTTTTTTAGATTTTTGTAAATGATACTTATTAATTCTTGGTCTCTTATTGTTCCAAATAAAAGAAGAAATAAGAGTCAATTTGATCAAAAAATTTTTAGTTAAAAAGATAGGTGTATTTTGGAAAATATATAAAAATCTAGGTAAAATCATCATTTTCACAGCATGAATACGACCTATTAAAGAAGGAGTAAGTGGATTCCATCTAGAAAATAGTTGTTTCATGGAGTCCATTAAAGGAACTATATTCGATTTATAGAGATCTTTATATTTTTTAGTAATTATAATACCCAAGTATCTAAATGTATTAACAATTCTAAAAGGAATGTCATTATATATACTAACATGGACATTTAATGGAAACAATTCACTTTTATTCAAGTTAAGTTTATATCCTGAAAATTTAGCAAAATCTTTAAGTGTTTCCAAAAGATTAGGAATTGATTCCTCAAGATTTGAAATAAAAACCAAAAGATCATCTGCATAAAGAGAAATCTTATATATGGTTCCATTCATAGAGATACCATGAATATTTTTAGCTTCCATAATGTTATAGCTAAAGGCTCCAATACAAGATTAAATAATAAAGGACTTAATGGACATCCTTGTCTAGTGCCACGAGAAAGCGAGAAAAAAGACCTGCAATTATTAGTAATAACCGTTGTAATTGGATTCTTATAAATCATTTGAGTCCATATATTGAAATTATTACCAAAACCAATCTTTTCTAATACTTTAAACAAATATGGCCACTCAACTTTATCAAATGCCTTTTCTGCATCTAGAGAGATAACACATTGAGGTTGCTTAGATAGTGATGAATATATAATGTTCATCAATCTCCGAACATTAGAGGAAGAATAACGGCCTTTAATAAAGCCTGTTTGATCCATAGAAATGATTTTAGTTAAAATATTTTCCAAACGAATAGCCATTATTTTAGAGAGAACTTTTGCATCCACATTTAATAGCGAAATAGGTCTATATGATGAGCATTCAACAGGATCTTTATCTGTTTTAAGAATTAAGGAAATAGATGCTTCATAAAAAGGTGGTAAATTACCCTTCTCAAAGGATTCATGAAATATTTCCAAAAGATACGGAGAAAGTAACCTTTCAAATTTTTTGTAAAATCCCACTAAATAACCATCAAGTCCAGGAGCTTTACCAAATTGCATTGATAAAATAGCTTTCTGAATTTCATGCTCAGTAATTGGAGCATCAAGCATCTGTTGATCTTCAAGAGAAACTTGTGGAAATTGAATCTTATGTAGAAAAGCCTTCATTTTAGAGGAATCTGTAGGAAATTGAGATCTATAAAGATCAGAGTAAAAATCTTGAAAAGTATTATTAATGTCCTCATGATTACTTACTATATCTCCATTATTTTTACGAATCTTTAAGATTTGTCTTTTAGCTCTAGCTGCTCTTAATTGAGAAGCTAAGAGTTTATTATTTTTATCTCCAGAAACATAAAATTGACTTTCTGTGCAGGCGAACCGGCTCACAAATAGTCAGCACGCGGGGGGAGACTTTGGTAATGCACCTCTGATGTCATTTCCGCCCGGAGAGGGCGGGCACTAGAAATTAAATGCCAGTGCCGCGAAGTTTGAATAAACTAGTCTCAAAATGACTTACAGCGTGTCGTTATTTCAGCGCTGTGTGTAGCACATCGCTACAACTTTTCAGTTTCAGCAAATATCCTTCAATAGGATATGTTAGTAATAAATTATACTGTGATTGTAATTCTACTCTTCTTTTAAATGAAACAACATTTGGAGAGATTGCATTGATGTAATCTAATTCTTTAATTTGTTTAGAGATTTTATCTAATTCCGATCTTGTTTGTTTCTTCAGTTTAGCTATATACAAAATAATTTGACCGCGTAGATAAGGTTTTAATGTATCCCAAATTACTAACTTAGAGAAGTTTCCTATATTATTAAAGAGAAAAAACTCTTTTATCTGAGCTTCGATAAACTCAACAAATTCTGAACTTTGTAATAAATGTTCTGGAAAAGGCCAAAATGGTCTGGTAGAAACAACATCATTCAGTTCAAGTATTAAGTTTAAAGGAGCGTGATCAGAAATAGCGATCGCATCATACTCACATTTCTGAACATTGAATAAAAGTCAAGGGTCAACTATAAAATAGTCGATTCTCGAATATTTATTATGAACATGTGAGAAAAAGGAGTATCTCTATCACTAGGGTGCATATGCCTCCAGATCTCAATTAAACCGTAATCAATTAAAAAGGAATTAATAAATAATGCAGAACGATTAGGGAGTTGATATTTGGATGATAACTTATCCATTAAAGGATTTAGACAAGTATTAAGATTAATTAATAAAGACCCATTAATAACATATATTCATTTAAATCGGGTAATAGAGCTAAAACAGTTTCAAAAAATGAGGGATCGTCAACATTTGGTCCATAAATATTAACCAAAACCATTTTCCTATTACAAATTATTCCTTTAACAATCAAAAATCTACCATTAATATCAGCTATAATATCCTCCTGATTAAGAGGAATATTGGAATCAATAAAAATAGAAACACCTCTAGTTTTACTCTGGGAATTTGCGTGAAACTGTGGATCCTTCCAAAATTTAAAAAATCGATTTTTATCACATAACCTGATATGCGTCTCTTGAGCAAAGATTATATCAAGCTGGAATCGGTTAATAACTTTAAATGTTTTCCTACGCTTAATAGGATGATTCCAACCGTGAACATTCCAAATTAAAACATTTAGCTGTTTAGATATCATCACGGAACTTTGTATCTAGAAACAATAGTCAGACGCATGTCAGGATAGGGTAGTCAAAAATGGTGGAGATGAACAACAATAAAACTAATTGGCGTATGCTCCGGGATTCCATAATAGGGAAAAAAAAGAAAAAGAAATCCCACCCAAACTACAAAGCCCAGAAACAATTTGATATCAATCGACGCAAGCCCCAAGAAAGGCATAGAAGGCAAAGAGAAAAAAAATTCTCTGTCTCCCTCTACCGAACATAAATCTCATTACAGTCAACATATATCTCAATATCATTAACTTGGAAGGGAAGTGTTTTTCTTGAAAAACAAGACAACCTTCAATTGAAAGTAACCTTCCTAACATTAGATAAGGGAAGAAAAACACATTCAAAACAATTCTTGAAATATTTGCACAGAAGAAAAATAATCACCATCTTTAAATTGTCCGGTCTATCTTTGAAACACAAAGAAATCCAAATAATTACTTAAAAAAACTTTACAAAAGCATACAATACAAAAAAAAACGTTCATTTTTGCAGCATTCATTTAAATGCTGCAAAAAAAAAAATTCTAAATGGTTCAAACTTATTACAGTCTTCAACAGTTCTCCCTCTATGTCTTCAGACATTGAAGCCATCCAAACCAATCCTTTTCAGAGATAAAAATATGTTTTAAGGTAAAGACTTCTGTAACCGTCAAATCTTCCAATCTCATCACTCTTTACACCGCGAGACAATCAAGCCGTTATATATCATTCAAGCTTCAGATTCGTCATCAGATGCGTCAGATAAAGAATTAATAAAACTCAATGCTTCGACTGGATCAACAAAAATATGAAAGCCAGACTTTTTAACAAAGAGCTTTAATTTCGCTGGATATTGGAGCAGTGGGAAGAGCTTTTTTTCATACGCTGTTTTTATAGCAGTTGCATATCCAGCACTCTTCTTAACAATTTCGCATGGAAAATCTTCAAAAAAAAAACGAATGTCTGACTTCTGATAACAAAAAAGTCGTATTTTTCTCGCGAGTTTAATAATACGGTCTTTGTCTCTAAAACAGAGAAAACGCACAACAACACGTCTGTTTTTACCTTGATCCAAAGATTTTAAAGTGCCGATTCTGTGAGTCATTTCGATATCTGAAGGCTGTAAACAAACCTCTGGAAATAAAGACAAACATTTTTGCGAAATAATCCAGTGTGTTGGCTGATTCTGATTTCTCTTTTTATCCAACAGTTCGAATATTGTTCCGACGTGATCGAGCTTTGAGGTCAACGATCCGTTGTTGGGCTTTTTCCAAACAAGAAGAAAGGTCCGCAGTATTTCGACTAACTTCTTTAAGATCAAAGCTCAAAGAGTCAACTTTTCCTTCGAATTTTGCTTTTAGTTGAGTTATCTCAATTCTGATATTGCTGATTTGAGATTCTAGTCTCTTAACCCAGGGGGGTTCCTCCGAGAATTCTTCCGTTTTCTTGGACTTTCCATTGCCTGGGTCCGGATTTCTTTTGGCGCTTCTGAGAGTAGCCATAATTATAACTAATCCACTGAATAAAATTGAAATTTCAAAGTTTAAATCAGAAAAGGGAGCGATTAAAGGCGGACAAGAAGCGACTACGTCTTACATGTCCGTAGCCGGGAGGCGGAGTCCTAATTTGTATCTACTTGCTGCAACCCCATAGTTGTACAGCACAAAAAGAGGCCCACCAGCCCAATGTCAAGTATTCACCTGTAATCATCCCATCTACCAGCACCGAGCTGAAGGGTTCACCCATTCTTGGCCTCTTGGAAACTATGTCACTAACTCATGAGCTTCACATAGCAACACCACTGGGATAAACAGACTCACACTAAAGAACCACCAAGGAATATGCAGTAACACAAAGTCAGCTCTGAGTATATGCAAGGAGCAGTCTTATCCAAGGGAGAAACCAGCTTAAATGGCTGTGAACTAATTAATTAGATACATTGATAACTGGATGCAAAGCGTATTAGATCTATTGAGATCTAATCAAAATCAATGGATGTGAATATCTAAATGGAAGGCACTCCTGGCCATGTGCCCTGACTCATTGGATTGCTTTAAGTGGCGTATTCAACAGATCACAGTGTATATTATGTGGTTCCGTTGTCTAAAAAGGGTTCTAAGAGTAAACCTAGCAATTATCAGCCTGTAAGTTTGACGTCAATGGTGGGTAAATAAATGAAAAGTATTCTTAGAGATGGTATATATAACTATCTGGATAGACAGGGTCTGATTAGGAACAGTCAACATGGATTTGTGCGTGGAAGGTCATGTTTGACAAATCTTATTGAATTTTTTGAAGAGGTTACGAGGAAAGTTGACGTGGATAAAGCAGTGGATGTTGTCTATATGGACTTCAGCAAGGCCTTTGACAAGGTTCCACACGAAAGGTTAGTTAGGAAAGTTCAATCGTTAGGTATTAATATTGAAGTAGTAAAATGGATTCAACAGTGGCTGAATGGGAGATGCCAGAGAGTAGTGGTGGATAACTGTTTGTCAGGTTGGACGCTGGTGACTAGTGGTGTGCCTCGGGGATCTGTAGTGGGTCCAATGTTGTTTGTCATATACATTAATGATCTGGATGATGGGGTGGTAATTTGGATTAGTAAGTATGCAGATGATACTAAGATAGGTGGCGTTGTGGATAATGAAGTAGGTTTTCAAAGCTTGCAGAGAGATTTAGGCCAGTTAGAAGAGTGGGCTGAACGATGGCAGATGGAGTTTAATGCTGATAAGTATGAGGTGCTACATTTTGGTAGGACTAATCCAAATAGGACATACATGGTAAATGGTAGGGCATTGAGGAATGCAGTAGAACAGAGTGATCTAGGAATAATGGTGCATAGTTCCTTGAAGGTGGAATCTCATGTGGATAGGGTGGTGAAGAAAGCTTTTGGTATGCTGGTCTTTATAAATCAGAGCATTGAGTATAGGAGTTGGGATGTAATGTTAAAATTGTACAAGGCATTGGTAAGGCCGAATTTGGAGTATTGTTTACAGCTCTGGTCACCAAGTTATAGGAAAGATGTCAACAAAATAGAGAGTATAGAGGAGATTTACTAGAATGTTACCTGGGTTTCAGCACCTAAGTTACAGAGAAAGGTTGAACAAGTTAGGTCTTTATTCTTTGGAGCATAGAAGGTTGACGGGGGTCTTGATAGAGGTATTTAAAATAATGAGGGGGATAGATAGAGTTGATGTGGATAGGCTTTTTCCATTGAGAGTAGGGGAGATTCAAACAAGAGGACATGAGTTGAGAGTTAAGGGGCAAAAGTTTAGGGGTAACACGAGGGAGAACTTCTTTACTCAGAGAGTGGTAGCTGTGTGGAACGAGCTTCCAGTAGAAGTGGTAGAGGCAGGTTTGATATTGTCATTTAAAAAAAAATTGGATAGGTATTCGGCACGGACTAGAAGGGCCGAGATGGCCTGTTTCCGTGCTGTGATTGTTATATGGTTATATGGTATATGGACAGGAAAGGAATGGAGGGTTATGGGCTGAGTGCAGGTCAGTGGGACTAGGTGAGAGTAAGTGTTTGGCACAGACTAGAAGGGTTGAGATGGCCTGTTTCCGTGCTGTAATTGTTGTATGGTTATATGGTTATATTAATGCACAGACACAGGACCATCTGTCCAAAATTGATTAAAACATCAAATTATAAACACCCTTCTGTTTGGTTAGCAGGTCAATGATCTATTCTGAAATACAATAAAAGCATGGAGTATTTCAGAGGTTAACCAGTACTTACTCAGTTAAGCATTCTGTTAATTTCGGGCAGTTTGTCAGCTGTCTGAAGGTGCCAGGAATCTCCATTGGTTGCTTGTCCTGTTAATTACATGCAAAATAAACAGCAGCTTATGCAAGCAGCAGTTTGTCACTTTTCCAGCAGCTCAAACACCTGAGGCAGTTTGGGGAGTTATTACATTGTATGGTTGAACCACCTGCCATGAAGTTACTCCCACAGGAGTTCTGGATTTCAACCCGGCCTTATACAGGACAGCAATATATTTCTAATTCAGGATAGGTGTTCCTTGAGGAAATTGCAAGAATAGTGGGATTCCCATGTGTGGGGTGCTCTTGTCTGAGGTATGTCATGACCTCAGCCCCCTCCTTTGTGAGAATCGCAAGAGAGAGAGCCTTACGGTTTGGAAAGTGGGCTGGCCGCTCAGCAAGACAAAAGCCTTGGACATAGCCATTGTCTTGGGAGACACCTTTGTGGAATAAGGAATTGGACTACGTGCAAACCCTCAGGGCAATGTGAGATGGGTGATGGGGGAAAGATTGCCTCACCCCCACCCTGACTGACATCCACAACCCTGCCAGTCCAGATAAAAGGTGGGCTGCAGAGGCAGGGCCTCAGACGCACCAAGGAGACACACGAAGAAGACACGATAGTGCTTCCCGTCGGAGCGGGAAGCCATTCTGAAGGAAGCCACCTGCGTTAGATTCCGGATCGGGAGTCTGTGGCTGGACCCAAAAGGAAAAACCGCTTTAACTAACAGCAGGGATTTGCCTCGCAAGAACGACGGGCAAGTGTTCCTTTTCTCGCTCTCCAACATGTGAAATGTCAGCGGTTCCCGAAACGGGGAAGCCTGCAGACTTTGAGTGACTCTTATACCCAATTGGACTCAGTATCCCCTAGACAACGATAGAGCTCATTTTTGATTGATTATTACTACACCTGTGCTTTAGATTGAGTTTTGACGATGTATATGATCTGAATGTTTTGTATTAACCATACGTTTGTGCCCCTTTATAAATAAAACATTTGAAAATAGTAGCACCAGGCTTCAGCGGACCTATCTATCTTTGCTGGTAAGTCACCCGGTTACTGGGGAATGTAACAGGTAAAAGAGATCGGAGGTGACGGTGGAAGCACGGTGCAGTGACACAGCGGCTTCACCCAATGAACTGGGTTCAATACTAACCTCAGATGGTGTACATGTGAAGTTTAAATGTTCCACCTCTGACCACATGCACCTCAGTACCCCGGGAGCTCCAGTCTTCTCCAATATCTCAAACATGCAGCAGTTGGTTAATTACCCTGAGTGTAAATGGTGGTAAGAGAATCAGGGGAGTTGATGAGGTTATAGATTACAGGGAAATAAGTGGGCAAACTTGGCTAATATAACACTTTGAACGACAGCATAGATCTGAAGGACAAAATGGTGTCCTTTCTATTGCAAGAAAATATAAAATATATAAGTCATAGATTTTGTTGGTACTGTAAGACCATTAGACCACAAGTCATTGCTGCAGAATTAGGCCATTCATTCCATCCAGTCATCCTGTTCAATCATGGCTGATTTATTACCCTCTCAACTCCATTCTCCACCCTTCTCTTCATCAACTTTGACACCCTTACTAATCAAGAACCTATCAACCTTTGCTTTAAATGTACCCAATGAATTGGCCTCTATAGCTAACTGAGGCAATGAATTCCACAGATTCACCACCCTCTGGTTAAAAAATTCTTCTCATCACCTTCCCTTTTGTTGGTTTTTAAAAATTTCCTAATTCTCTAACTTCCCACTAATTTTAACTAGATTGTATGCCTTCTCTTTTGCTTTTATGCTGTCTTTGACTTATTAGCCATAATTGGCTCATCCTCTACAATACTGTGAATTCCGGTTAATTGGGCCATCAGTTAATCAGAGCAGCTGCTTATTTGGGACAACTCCAAAAGAACAAAACAAATTGAAAAATATCTGGGATTCCCCTTGGTTACTCGGGGCACAATATCGCTTCATTGTGGCAGGAGACTGTTGCTCAGCATTTCCTAATTAACATCTGGCACGTGCATGTTGTATGACCATTAGACACTACATCGTACTTAGAGCAAACAGTTTTTAAATAGCGTCACTTGTGCATCTGTGTTCAAAAAGGAGTGATTTTTGTCACTGACAGCTCGTGAAAAAGCAGTAAGACAAGTTAGAACTGTTTTGCTCACTGTGGTTTCAAGCATTCGGACTTAGAGATGCCTAAAATGGCAGGGAGTGAAAATGAAATGATCTTACTACTTCTACAAGTTAGGACACAAAGAGTTTGAAGTTATCGATAATTATTTTGAATATTACAATTAAAATGAAGATTTGGAGGATGCCATTTTAGGCATCTCTAAGTCCGAATGCTTGAAACCACAGTGAGCAAAACAGTTCTAACTTGTCTTACTGCTTTTTCGCGAACTGTCAGGATGTTGAAAGCACTGTTGGAAGACAGTCTCCTATTTGTGTAGTGTCTGCACTGAATTTGTTCATTTACAGTCATTCAAAAGCACGTGTCAACACAAGTTCCTCCGGTGACAACTGTTAGGAACTAATACAGTTTTATAATACTGTAATCTTTTTGGTAATGTTCAAATTTGATCTGTATTTCATTTAAATACATAAGTCGTTACTCAGTTAAATTGTAGTTTATCTTTTTTATGCTGTTTTAACTATTTCCATGAAACTTTCTGTGCCTGTTTCACTGCTCATTAGCTTTCGGACTGCTTGGGGCAGGACTGTAGAGAACAGATGTGTTAGTTGTAGGATCATTTAAGTTTCTCTGTAGAAAACTACTTAGCAAGGATTTTAGTACTGTGTCATAGCTTCAGCAAAAATCTCATTAAACTCTTCTTGACCCAGATTTAAACCCAATCATAGACACAAGGGAGTTTGCAGGTGCAGGAAATCCAAAGCAACACACACAAAGTGCTGGAGGATCTCAGCAGGTAGGGCAGGATCTTTGGAAATGAATAAACAGTCGATGTTTCGGGCCAAGATCCTTCTTCAGCTTTAAGCCCTGTTTCAATGCTAGAGTAAGGGTATGCTGAGATACGAAATCCCACAGTATAAGAGTATAATGCTCTGTGGCCCATGGATGTTCAGTTTAAGTTGTCAGATCTGTTCCAAACCCACTCAATTCAGCACGCTACAGTACTGCTATGCACCATTGTGAAGATCATCATTGTGATGTCACCTTTCATCTACACTAGGATTTAAACAGGCTTCTTCTGGCAATAATGAATGGATAGGGGCATCTGTACAAGGCAGTTGTTAAACAAAGACAAGGTCCAACAGGTTTAATCTGTGTTAGTTCAAACTACCTGTTGCAAAGCTAGTTTTACATTATTCTCATACTGTGGGATCTCATGGTTTAGCACATCCCTTACAAAAGCTATTTCCTTTTGTTCAATGGTGATACCTTTCTTGGGGTGGATTTGGAAATGGTGTTTAGACAAAAGGAAGAATTGTATAGACTGTTGGTGAAGCCACAGTTTTGATCCCTTGATGGAAATATCCATCATATTGGTTTAATATCACCAGTATATGTCATGAAATCTGCTGTTTTTGCAGTGCAATGCAATACATAATAAAAACAGAATTACAGTAAATACATACATGTACTGTATGTATTAAATAGTTTTAAAGTAAATAAGTCATGTAAAAAAGTAGTGAGGTAGAGTTCAAGGGTTCAATGTCCATTCAGAGATCAGATGGCAGAGGGGAGGAACCTGTTCCTGAATTGTCGAGGGTGTGCCTTCAGACCCCTGTACCTCCTTTCTGATGGAAGCGAAGAGGGGGAAATACCCTGGGTGATGGGGGCTCTTAATGATGAATGCCACCTTGTTGAGGCATCACTCCTTGAAGATGTCCTGGATGCTAGAGGCCAGTGCTCATGATGGCGATAATAAAAGTGGAGATAAGTCCAAAAAAGATTCACCCCACTAATTCCTGGGATAAGAGGATTGTCCTATCAAGCAATGCTAAGCAAGAATGGGTCTGAAGTTTAGAAGAATACAAGAGATCCTAAGCAGACATGACAAGGTAGATTTTGAAATTTTATTCACTAGTGGGATATACCTGAATGAGGAAGAATAGTTAAAAGATTAGGGGCCAGTTATTTAAAACCGTGGAACCTCTGAATTTCTTCTCACAGAAGGTTCTCTTCTTCAGAAAGTCTGGAGTTTAGCTGATTGGAAGTATTTAAAGTGGAAATGGATAGATTTTAGGTGGAATCAAGGGATTGAGGACTATGGAGATCTGGTACAATAGTTAGGTGCAGTGATATTCTGTTAGGGGAACGTGACCCTGGGAGTGCTCAGCACTGACCAGATGCTGTGACGTACATGGTATCAGGTCATTAACATTGACCTCCATCAGCTAACTTTCCGTAATTCCTCACTGGTTAGCCCATTCAGACAATGGTGCTCTCAGAGCAATCCCATTCCCTGACATCACCCTGCAACATTCCATCTCATAAGTAGTTTGTAGATAGGGTAGTTAAGAAAAGTGTTAGCTTTCATAAGTCGAGAGGTAGAGTTTGAGAGTCGCAGGGTGATGATGCAGATCTATAAAACTCTGGTTAGGCCACACTTGGAGTACTGTGTCCAGTTCTGGTCGCTTCACTATAGGAAGGATGTGGAAGCATTGGAAAGGGCACAGAGGAGATTTACCAGGATGCAGCCTGGTTTAGAGAGTATGGATTATGATCAGAGATTAAGGGAGCTAGGGCTTTACTCCTTGGAGAGAAGGAGAATGAGAGGAGACATGATAGAGGTATATAAGATAATGAGAGGAATAGATAGAGTGGACAGCCATTGCCTCTTCCCCAGGGCACCACTGCTCAATACAAGAAAACATGGCTTTAAGGTGAGGGGTGGGAAGTTCAAGGGGGATATTAGAGGAAGGTTTTTCACTCAGAGAATGGTTGGTGCGTGGAATGCACTGCCTGAGTCAGTGGTGGAGGCAGATACACTAGTGAAGTTTAAGAGACTACTAGACAGGTATATGGAGGAATTTAAGATGGGGGGATATATGAGAGGCAGCGTTTAAGGGTCGACACAACATTGTGGACCGAAGGGCCTGTACTGTGCTGTACTATTCTATGTTCTATGCATGTTCTATGCAAATCCGTCAATTCCTTCTGATTCTACTGCCATCTACACCAGGACCAATTTACATTAGTCACTTAACCTACCAGCACATCTTTGGGAAATGAAACAAGACTAGAGTAACAGGATCACAAGGAAGACATCTGAAACAGCCCAAAGGTGGACCTACACTAATCTCTGGAGCATCTTTATTTCCTGCGGAGCATCAAGAAAGCTCACCTCTGTCCCAGGATACTGACGGACTTCTACCACTGTACCATTGAGAGCATACTCACCAACTGCATCTCAGTGTGGTATGGCATTTGTCCCGTATCGGACTGCAAAGCTGGGTGGTGAAAACTGCCCAGCAGATTATCGGCGCCCAATTGCCCACCATTGAGAACATCTACCATAAACGCTGCCTGGGCAGGGCGAAATGCATTATCAAGGATGCATCTCACCCTAACCATGGACTTTTTACTCTCCTCCCATCCGGTAGGCACTACAGGAGCCTCCGCTCCCGCACCAGCAGGCACAGGAAGAGCTTCATCCCTGAGGCTTTGACCCTGCTGACCCTCACATCACAGCACTAAGCAGTATTGCATCCATATTGTACTGTCTTAGTACTTTTATATTTGTGTGCTGTAGCACTTATTTTTTATTCACAGTTATTTTGTAAATAACACTATTCTTTGCATTTCTCATCAGATGCTAACTGCATTTCATTGGCTTTGTATCTGTACTTGGCACAATGACAATAAAGTTGAATCTAATCTAATCTAGACAGTAGTGACACCCACATTAGACTATTGCTTATTGACTACAATTCTGTTATCAATACTATTATTCCAAGCAAATTCATCACCAAATGTGGGATCCTTGGAGTTAATGACTCCTGAAGATGATGTCATTAAGTGGTGACAGTATGCAGTTCCAACGGGAGCGTTTAGAACACTACGACTGAAACCTACAGTCACAGCCATGGGTTCTTCAGTAAGCAGTGTCGTTTCCAGACATTTACAAAAATCTATCAAATCTCAGGTGGCAGACTTGGATCCTGAGTGCAGTTCCCCTTTAAGAAAACAATAGCAAGGTCACCACACTGATCTGCAGAGATGGAATGAATACCTCAGAGCAAGATTGCTGTACCGGAGGGTCATCAGGGTCTAATGTGAACTTCGCTTCATGGAAGTATGGCTATCCCTGCCATTTCCGATTCAGGACTGCAGCTCGGTGGCTTCATCATTCTCCCCAAAGACAGGACAGCTCAGTCTTTAAAAGGCAGAGCAGGTGGAGTGTGCTTTACAATTAGTCATGGTGCATAAACGTGGTGCTTCTGGCTCGGTCCTGCTCACCTGGTCTGGGACATCTAGCAGTCAAAGGCCGTCCATTTTATCTGCCGAGGGAGTTTTCCGCCATCATCTTGGTAGTAGTGTACATTTCACCTCAGTCCAACATCAGGCAGGCAATGGAGGAACTGAACAACATAATCAATCAACTGCACATCCTGATGCCTTTGAGGGAGATTTAAACCAGTCCAGCTTGAAGGGGCCTCTGAGCAGCTACCACCAATATTTCACCTGTGGATCCAGAGGATCCAACACCCTTGACCACTGTTTTACCACCATCGAGGATGCTCACCATGCCATTCCACACCCACACTGTGGAAAGTCTGATCACCTGGATATACTTCTACTCACAGCATATAAGCAGAGACTAAAGACCACAGCACCCGTGGTGAGGACCAAGAAGGTACGGTCAAGGGAGGGGGAGGAGTGCTTACAGGACTGCTTTGAGTCATTGGACTAGTCAATATTCAGGGATTCATCTTCAGGTCTGAATAAGTACACCACAGTTGTCATCGACTTCATCCAGACCTGTGTGGATGAGTGTGTGCCTTTAAGAACATTCTGGATTTACCCAAACCAAAAGCCACACATGAACCAGGAGATTCATAGTCTGCTGAGGGTTAGATCTGTGGCATTCAATACCAGTAATCAAGAACTACACAAGAGGTCCAGGTACAACCTATAGATGGCTATTTTAGGTACAATCTATGGAAGGCTATTTTAAGAGCAATTAAACAATTCCAATTGAGGTTAGAAAAGGGATCAGATGCTCTGGCAGGGTTTACAAGCCATTACTTCCTACAAAGTGAAACCTAACATCAGGAATGGCTGTGATACTTCACTACTAGATGCACTTGATACATTTTATGTATGCTTTGAAAAGGAGAATACAACTATACCTGTGCAAATCCCTGCAGCATGTGGCAACCCTCTGGTCTCCGTCTCCGAGGCCGACATCAGAACATCTTTCAAGAGGGTGAACCCTTACAGATAGATAGATAGATATTTTATTCATCCCCATGGGGAAATTCAACTTTTTTTCCAATGTCCCATACACTTGTTGTAGCAAAACTAATTACATACAATACTTAACTCAGTAAAAAATATGATATGCATCTAAATCACTATCTCAAAAAGCATTAATAATAGCTTTTAAAAAGTTCTTAAGTCCTGGCGGTAGAATTGTAAAGCCTAATGGCATTGGGGAGTATTGACCTCTTCATCCTGTCTGAGGAGCATTGCATCGATAGTAACCTGTCGCTGAAACTGCTTCTCTGTCTCTGGATGGTGCTATGTAGAGGATGTTCAGAGTTATCCATAATTGACCGTAGCCTACTCAGCGCCCTTCGCTCAGCTACCGATGTTAAACTCTCCAGTACTTTGCCCACGACAGAGCCCGCCTTCCTTACCAGCTTATTAAGACGTGAGGCGTCCCTCTTCTTAATGCTTCCTCCCCAACACGCCACCACAAAGAAGAGGGCGCTCTCCACAACTGACCTATAGAACATCTTCAGCATCTCACTACAGACATTGAATGACGCCAAGGCGTTCTGTCCTTGAAGGTATATCTGGTAGGGCTCTGAAAACCTGTGCCAACCAACTGGCCGGAGTGTTCAAGGACTTCCTTAATCTCTCACTGCTGCAGTCAGAGATTCCCACCTGATTCAAAATGGCATCAATCTTATCAGTGCCCAAGAAGAGCAGGGGGAGCTGTCTCAACAACTATCCCCCAGTGACACTCACATCTACTGTGAGTAAGTGCTTTGAGAGGTTGGTCATGGCTAGAACCAACTTCTATTTAAACAAGGATCTGGACCTACTCCAATTTGCCTATCACCATAATAGATCACAAATGCAGTCTCACTCTTACTCCACTAGGACTTGGATCACCTAGACAAGAGCAATACCCATGTCAGGTGGCTGTGTACTGATTATAGCTCAGTATTCAACAAAATCATACTATCAGTTCTAATCAACTAGCTCTAAAACCTGTGCCTCGGTACCTCCCTCTGCAACACAGATTCAGGTTCAGATTCAGTTTACTGTCATTTAGAAACACACCAAAAGCGACCTGAGTCCGTCGAACCTCCGAGCCGACGACCATCCCCTCCGGCACAGCTTCTCCGAGCACCATCCTCTGCCGAGCGTATTAAGACGGTCCCGCCAACGGCCATCGGCAACGCGACCCCGAGGACTGGGGGCCTGTTCTTCCCTGCAGAGTCCCGGACCTCACAGCAGCAGCAGCAATGAAGAAGGTCTTCCTGGAATTTCCTGATGTTTCTCCATGCTTCCACGTCTGTTTTCAATCGATTATGATTGCACACGGCACCCCGCTTCACAAATAACAGATAATCAGTTCCGGAGTGGCCGCTGCAATCTGCGTTGCGCCGCCATGTTGGATCCTTGACTACAGTCTGTGCAGATCAGAAACAACATCTCCTCCTCACTGACGATCAACTCTGTAAACCTCAAAGATGTGTGCTTAGCCCACTGCTCTGCTCACTCTATGTCCATGGTGGTCTGACTCAAATGCCATTGATAAATTTACTGCTGACTCAGCTATTGTTGGCAGAATTTCAGGTGGTGACAAGGAGCAGTTCAGGAGCAAGGTAGATCAGCTGGTGGAGTGGTGTTGCAGCAACAACCTTGCACTCAAAGTCAGCAAGACCAAGAAATTGATTGTGAACTTCAGGAAAGGGAACGTGAGGAAAACACACCAGTCCTTATAGAGGGATCACAAGTAGAAAGGGTGAGCAGTTTCAAATTTCTGGGTGTCAACGTTTCTGAGGATCTATCCAGTACCCAACATATTGATGCAATTACAAAGAAGGCATGACAGTGGCTACAGTGTTGCTCGTAAGTTTGTGAACCCTGTAGAATTTTCTCTATTTCTGGATAAATATGATCAGATCTTCACATACTAAAACTAGATAAAGAGAGCCCAATTAAATAAATAACAAAAAAACATTATGCTTGTTCATTTATTACATGTATTTGTTGGAAAAAGTATGTCAAACTTTGCTTTCAGTAACTGGTGTGACACCTTTGTGTGGTGAACTACATATACCTGTCTGGACACGCTCCTCCCACAGACCCCTGGATAAAGGTGATTGGGGCACTGCTCCTCCCTCCGTCTTCAACATGGTCGTGCTCCCTTTTTCGCTGTTAACTGGTAACTGTTGATCAGTCCTGCACATTGGCTTGGAAGAATTTTAGGCCATTCCTCCTTACAAAACTGCTTCAAGTTTGGGATGTTGGTGGGCTTCCTCGCGTGAACTACTTGCTTCAGGTCCTTCCGCAACATTTCTATAGGATTAAGGTCAGGGCTTTTACTTGGGCATTCCAAAACACAGATTGTCTTCCTTTTAAACCACCCTGTTGTTGATTTACTCTTGATTTCCAGTCATTGTCTTGTTGCATCATCCAACGTCCATTAAGCTTCAGGTGACAGACTGCTACCCTGACATTCTCCTGTAAAATGTCTTAAT